>NW_011888868.1:3995947-3998069 GCF_000151845.1 Pteropus vampyrus | reverse complement strand
GCCAATGTATGTTTTCTAAAATTTAATTATTATTTGAAAACTTGGGATTTATTATTGACAAAATATTTGTAATTATTGTTCTCAAGGTGTCAAGCTCACTTTGTTCATTTAATCAAAATGTCTACCAAATACCAAAGGCTGAATAACCATCATTTGTATCTCATTTATTCTTTCAAGTAAAAACTGAATTCCATGACAAAAGAAGCAATTTTAGCTTGCATATCAATCACACACTTGCTTGAGGCAACCATTGCATTTCAATATGCAGCAGAAATGCTTTATGTGTCCTATTTTTTGCATGGAAAATATTAAAAGGATGTGCCCTGAGTCATAATTAATTTTTACTCTTTGATCTAGAATATTATCAAGTAAAATTAGCATTTTATTTTTTCTGTGAGTGCATGGTGGTAAAGAATACAGTGACAACTAGTACTGAGTTTGTTGTCTCTTCCTTGTTTGTGCTAAGGCCCATCAGCTTTGCCCACTGTCACTTTTGCACTGCCAGTACAAAAGTCAACACACTGAAAAAGACAAATAACATCTCAGTTTTATTATAAAAATAATTTTGAACTTGCAGACCCCTAAAATTGTCTTGGGGAATACAAAGAGTCTATGAAGCACACACAATGAACCACTAATTCATAAACTATAAAATAAATTTAGCAGAACAAAAAAATAAAAATACATAATTAAATTATCCAGTGTTGACATTTTGTGCATTAGTTTTACAGATTTTTTTTTCTAGAAATGCCATGTGCCTCACGTAGTAACAGCTATACAGTAGGCAATAAGAAACTATTTGTTGACTAAGTATATAAGGAACACACACACACACACAGCATATATACCTCTGGATCTACATTGAATAAAATAATAGCCCCTGGCCAAATGTGAATATTTAATCCTAAATTAAAATTTTCTTATTTACTTTATAATATACCATATTGTAAACATAATTCTAGTCAAACTGCTCAAATATAAGAAGAGGCCAAGTTAATTCCACATTTTTTAGGCTTCCAATATATTAAACTAATAACTGATTTATAAATTTTAAAATATTTGCATTTATCTATTAGAAGATTTTCCTGAGAATAATTTTGTTGTATTTTTTTTCACTGAGAATATGTATTTGGAGAAAAATGAAGATATAAACCTCCATTATGAATGGAAGACTAAGTTCACATATCAATTCTCAATTCTGTTTCTATTAGTATTAACTTCTATAACTTACTAGTTAACAAATATCTAACTATATGCATACATTAATTAATTAATAGCATAAGTTTTTCATATCATTACATATTTCCTCTTATTATTATTTCACTTTACTTTTTTATTCTTTTTTTTTAAGAACACAGAGAAGTTAAGTAATATTACCTCACTTTAAATTCATAAATTTGAAATTTCTAAGACACAGCACTATGCATTGTTTAGGATTTTTCTATATTAGTTTCAGTTTTACACTACATTGGTAATACATTTATATAATTTCTGAAGTGATCCCTTCAATCACTCTAAACCCCTCTAGGTCTAACTCTACATTCTGTGACTATCGTTAACTATTAATTTGCACTTCTTCATCCTTTCACCTTTTTCATCCAGCCTCCTAAACTCCATCCTCTCTAGCAGTCACCAGATTGTCCTCTGTAAATTAAGTCTGTTTTCCTTTAATTTATTCCATTTGTTCCCAAGATTCCACATATAAATGAAATCATATGACATTTATCCTTCTCTATCTGACTTATTTCACTTAGCACAATAACCTCTAGGTCCATCCATGTCATTGCAAATGGTAGGATTTCATTTTTTATGTATGAGTAATATTCCATTGTAGATATGAACCATAACTTCTTTATCCATTCATCTGTTGATGGGCATTTAGGTTGCTTCCATATCTTGGCTATTGTAGATAGTGCTGCCATGAACATAGAACATAGGGATGCATAGACCTTTGTGAATTATTGTTTTGATTTTCTTTGGATAAATACCCAGAAGCATAATTGCTGGGTCAAACGGTAGTACTATTTTTAATTTTTTTGAGGAACCTGCAAAGTGTTTCTATAATGGCTTTATAGTTTTGCAATTCCCCCAAGAGTGCACAAGGGTTCCCTTTTCTCCACAT
>NW_011888868.1:3991203-3995897 GCF_000151845.1 Pteropus vampyrus | reverse complement strand
AATGGAAGACTAAGTTCACATATCGATTCTCAATTCTGTTTCTATTAGTATTAACTTCTATAACTTACTAGTTAATAAATATCTAACTATATGCATACATTAATTAATTAATAGCATAAGTTTTTCATATCATTACATATTTCCTCTTATTATTATTTCACTTTACTTTTTTATTCTTTTTTTTTAAGAACACAGAGAAGTTAAGTAATATTACCTCACTTTAAATTCATAAATTTGAAATTTCTAAGACACAGCACTATGCATTGTTTAGGATTTTTCTATATTAGTTTCAGTTTTACACTACATTGGTAATACATTTATATAATTTCTGAAGTGATCCCTTCAATCACTCTAAACCCCTCTAGGTATAACTCTACATTCTGTGACTATCGTTAACTATTAATTTGCACTTCTTCATCCTTTCACCTTTTTCATCCAGCCTCCTAAACTCCATCCTCTCTAGCAGTCACCAGATTGTCCTCTGTAAATTAAGTCTGTTTTCCTTTAATTTATTCCATTTGTTCCCAAGATTCCACATATAAATGAAATCATATGACATTTATCCTTCTCTATCTGACTTATTTCACTTAGCACAATAACCTCTAGGTCCATCCATGTCATTGCAAATGGTAGGATTTCATTTTTTATGTATGAGTAATATTCCATTGTAGATATGAACCATAACTTCTTTATCCATTCATCTGTTGATGGGCATTTAGGTTGCTTCCATATCTTGGCTATTGTAGATAGTGCTGCCATGAACATAGAACATAGGGATGCATAGACCTTTGTGAATTATTGTTTTGATTTTCTTTGGATAAATACCCAGAAGCATAATTGCTGGGTCAAACGGTAGTACTATTTTTAATTTTTTTGAGGAACCTGCAAAGTGTTTCTATAATGGCTTTATAGTTTTGCAATTCCCCCAAGAGTGCACAAGGGTTCCCTTTTCTCCACATACTCTACAACACTTGTTTTTTGATGTATTAAGGATAAACATTCTGACAGGTTTGAGGTGATATCTCATTGTGGTTTTAATCTGAATTTCTCTGAAGATCAGTTATCTTGAGTATCATTTTATATATTTATTGGCCATCTGTATTTCCTCATTGGAAAAGTACCTATTCAGGTCTTCTGCCCATATTTTAATTGGATTGTTTGTTGTTGCTGTTGTTGAGTTGTATGAGTTCTTTATAAATTTTGGATATTAACCCTTATCAAACATATCAGAGGCTAATATCTTCTCTTATTCAGTAGATGGAAGGCACTGGGTTATTGACAAGCTGAGAACACAAGTGAGACAGTTTTCTGAGTGTTCTGCTGTGTAAAACTTTTTAGTTTAATGTAGTTCCATTTATTTTTTTCTTTTGTTTCTCTTGCTCAAGGAGAAACACCAGAAAAAAAATATTACTAATAGCATTATCAAAGTTTATTGCTTATGTTTTCTTCTAGAAAGTTTAGAATTTCAGTTCTTAATTTTAAGTCTTTGATCTATTTTGAGTTTATTTTTGTGTATCTTGTAAGAAGATGGTTGTTTCTTTTTTTTGTGTTTCCATCCATTATTTCCAACACAATTTATAGAAGAGATTGTCTTTACCACATTGTATATTCTCACCTCCTTTCTTGTAGATTAAATGACCTTATAGTTTTTGACTTATCATTAAGTTCTCTGTTCTGTCCCACTGATTAATGTACCTGTTTTTATGCTAGTACCATGCTGTTTTGAGTACTATAGCCTTGTAATGTAGTTTGATATCAGGTAGTATGATACCTCCTACTTTGTTCTCTCTCAAGATTGCTGTGGCTATTTGGGATCTTTGATGATTCCATATAAATTTTAGAAGTATTTCTTCTAGCTCTCTGAAAAATACCATTGATATTTTGGTAGGGATTGCATTAAATACAGATTTAACAATGTTGATTCTTCTTATCCAAAAGCATAGTATATATTTTCATTTATTCGTATCTTCTTAATTTTTTTTCAATGGCTTATAATTTTCTGAGAACAGGTCTTTTACCTCCTTGATTAATTTGATTCCTAGGTATTTTATTGTTTTGATGCAATTGTAAATGGAACTGTTTTCTTAATTTCTCTTTCTGATAGTTTATCACTGGCTTGTAAAAATGCAACTGACTTCTGAATGTGAATTTTGTATCCTGCTATTTTACTGAATTAATTGATGAGTTCTAACAGTTTTTGGTGGACTCTTTAGGATTCTCTCTTTATATAGCATCATGTCATCTGCAAATAATGACAATTTTACTTCTTCCTTCCCAATTAGAATGTCTTTTATTTCTATTTCTTGTCTGTTTTCTGTAGCTAGGACTTCCAATACCACATTGAATAGAAGTGGTGAAAGTGGGCATTTTTGTCTTGTTTCTAATCTTAAGGAAAATGTTTTTAGGCTTTCCTCATCAAATAAGATGTTAGCTGTGGATTGGTAATATATGATCTTTATTATGTTGAAGTATTTTCCCTCTATTCTCACTTTGATGAAATTTTCTTTTAAGCATAAATGAATGCTAGATTTTGTCGAATGTTTTTTCTATCTATTGATAAGATTATATGATTTATATCTTTCATTTTGTTAATGCGATGTATCACGTTGATTGATTTGCAGATATTGAACCAACTTTGCATCCCAGGAATGACTCCAACTTGAACATTGTACATGATATTTTTTAATATATTGCTAAATTGGTTTGCTAATATTTTGTTGAGGATTTTTTGCTTCAAAGTTAATCAAGAATATTGGTCTTTTTCTTTTTTAATTTTTTTTTTCTACTGACATTGTCTGATTTTGGAATCAGAGTAATAGTAGCTTTGTAAAAAGAGTTAGGAAGCCATCTCTTCTCTCGATTTTTTGGAATAGTATGAGAAGAATAGGTGTTAAATCTTCTTTGAATGTTTAGAAAAATTTACCCATGAAGCCATCTGGTTCAGGATTTCTATTTTTTGAGAGGTTTTTTTTTTTTTTTTTTTTTGGTGGTGGTAATCTGTAGGTTAGGATTTTCTATTTCTCCTTAATTCGGTGTTAGGAGATTGCATGTTTCTAAGAACGTATCCACTTCTTCCAGATTGTCCAATTTGTTGGTGTATAATTGTTTATAGTATTTTCTTAGAATCTGTGTTTTTGTGGAGTCTGTAGTTGCTTCTTTGCTTTCATTTCTGTTTTTATTTATTTGGAGCCTCTCTCAATTTCTTGATGAGTCTGGTTAAAGATTTATCGATTTCTTTATCATTTTAAAGGACCAACTCTGGGTTTCATTGATCTTTTGTGTTGTTTATCTAGACTCTATCTTATTTATTTTCTCTCTGATCTGTATCACTTCCTTTCTTCTACTCACTTTGGGTTTTGTTTGCTGCTCATTTTCTAGTTTGTTTAAGTGTAAGGTTAAATTGCCTATTTGAAATGTTTCATGTTTCTTGAGGTAGACCTATATTGCTATGAATTTCCCTCTTAGGACTGCTTTTACTGTGTCTCATAGTTTTTGAATTGTTGTGTTTTCATTTTCATTTGTCTTTAGATATATTTTGATTTCTTCACTGATCTCATTGTTAACCTACTCATTCTTTAGTAGCATGTTATTTAGCCTACACATCTTTATGTATTTTTCAGTTATTTATTTATTTATTTTTTATAGTTGAGTTCTAGTTTTATACCATTATGGTTGAAGAAGACTCACAATATGATTTCAATCCTCTTAAATTTATTGAAATTTATTCTGTGCCCTAACATGTGGTCTATCCTGAAATGTTTTGTGTGCACTTGAGAAGAATGCATATTTTGCTGCTTTGGAGTGAAGCACCCTGAAAGTATAAATTAAATTCATGGGTTCTAGTGTGTCATTTCAGGCTGCTATTTCCTCGTTGATTTTTTTCTCTGGAAGATCTGTCCATCAATGTCAATGGTGTGTTAAAGTCTTCTACTATGAGTATATTACTGTCAATGTCTCCTTTATGTTTGGTCAATAATTGCTTTATATATGTAATGTTCCTGTGTTGGGTATGTATATGCTTACTAGGGTTATGTCCACTTGTTGTATTGAGTACTTCATTATTATTTAATGTCCTCCTTTGTCTCTTATTATATCCTTCGTTTTAAAATCTATTTTGTCTGATATAAGTATTGCCAACCCAGATTTTTTTCTTCTTTCCATTTGTGTGAAATACCTTTTTTTATACCTTTACTTTCAGTCTGCGTGCGTCTTTCAATCTCAAGAAAGTCTCTCACTATCTGTTGCAATTCTCACTTAGATCATTTATTCTCCCCCTAAGTTCATTAAATATCCTTACAACCATTGTTTTGAACTCTGTCTCTGGTATGTTGTTTGCCTCCATTTTGTTTACATTTTTTTTTCTGAGTTTTCTTCTCTTGTTTTATTTGCAAAACATTTATTTGTTTTCTCATTATAGCTGCTTCTCTGTGTTCATTTCTATGTGTTAGGAAGATCTGTTACATATCCCAGCTTTGGTCAGGTAAACTTATGTTCTCGGTGTTTTATGAAGTCCAGTGACACTTTCTCCCTAATCACCTGTGCCACAGTATCTGTACATTTCTTTGTGTTGGTTGTGTGTAGCTAAGGCTTTACTTCTGTTAGCAAGCATATCAGTGGATGATATTGACTCTTAGATTGACTGGCTAGGAAATTGGCCATACTCACATGGTATGAGATGCTGTGTGGGGATTGAC
>NW_011888868.1:3983187-3991153 GCF_000151845.1 Pteropus vampyrus | reverse complement strand
TTTCTTGATGAGTCTGGTTAAAGATTTATCGATTTCTTTATCATTTTAAAGGACCAACTCTGGGTTTCATTGATCTTTTGTGTTGTTTATCTAGACTCTATCTTATTTATTTTCTCTCTGATCTGTATCACTTCCTTTCTTCTACTCACTTTGGGTTTTGTTTGCTGCTCATTTTCTAGTTTGTTTAAGTGTAAGGTTAAATTGCCTATTTGAAATGTTTCATGTTTCTTGAGGTAGACCTATATTGCTATGAATTTCCCTCTTAGGACTGCTTTTACTGTGTCTCATAGTTTTTGAATTGTTGTGTTTTCATTTTCATTTGTCTTTAGATATATTTTGATTTCTTCACTGATCTCATTGTTAACCTACTCATTCTTTAGTAGCATGTTATTTAGCCTACACATCTTTATGTATTTTTCAGTTATTTATTTATTTATTTTTTATAGTTGAGTTCTAGTTTTATACCATTATGGTTGAAGAAGACTCACAATATGATTTCAATCCTCTTAAATTTATTGAAATTTATTCTGTGCCCTAACATGTGGTCTATCCTGAAATGTTTTGTGTGCACTTGAGAAGAATGCATATTTTGCTGCTTTGGAGTGAAGCACCCTGAAAGTATAAATTAAATTCATGGGTTCTAGTGTGTCATTTCAGGCTGCTATTTCCTCGTTGATTTTTTTCTCTGGAAGATCTGTCCATCAATGTCAATGGTGTGTTAAAGTCTTCTACTATGAGTATATTACTGTCAATGTCTCCTTTATGTTTGGTCAATAATTGCTTTATATATGTAATGTTCCTGTGTTGGGTATGTATATGCTTACTAGGGTTATGTCCACTTGTTGTATTGAGTACTTCATTATTATTTAATGTCCTCCTTTGTCTCTTATTATATCCTTCGTTTTAAAATCTATTTTGTCTGATATAAGTATTGCCAACCCAGATTTTTTTCTTCTTTCCATTTGTGTGAAATACCTTTTTTTATACCTTTACTTTCAGTCTGCGTGCGTCTTTCAATCTCAAGAAAGTCTCTCACTATCTGTTGCAATTCTCACTTAGATCATTTATTCTCCCCCTAAGTTCATTAAATATCCTTACAACCATTGTTTTGAACTCTGTCTCTGGTATGTTGTTTGCCTCCATTTTGTTTACATTTTTTTTTCTGAGTTTTCTTCTCTTGTTTTATTTGCAAAACATTTATTTGTTTTCTCATTATAGCTGCTTCTCTGTGTTCATTTCTATGTGTTAGGAAGATCTGTTACATATCCCAGCTTTGGTCAGGTAAACTTATGTTCTCGGTGTTTTGTGAAGTCCAGTGACACTTTCTCCCTAATCACCTGTGCCACAGTATCTGTACATTTCTTTGTGTTGGTTGTGTGTAGCTAAGGCTTTACTTCTGTTAGCAAGCATATCAGTGGATGATATTGACTCTTAGATTGACTGGCTAGGAAATTGGCCATACTCACATGGTATGAGATGCTGTGTGGGGATTGACCCTTCAGAATGGAATTTGCCCCAGCAGACTCATGTACTTGTTGAGACCACCCTTTGTGTGTACCTCTTGTGAGGTTAGTCAGGAGTTGCTCTGTTGTGGTCTAATGCCAGCCTGCTGGTTTTGCTTCTATGACTCCTTGGGAGGAGCTCTTGAGTAGGCCAATGTCAGCCATTGCTTTTGATTGCTTAGGTTTACTTGGTAAGAGCTACAGTGCGATCCGCAGATGGTTGCTGCCTATCCTGGATCTAAAGGCAAGTGGCAGAAACAATGCTGCAAGGTGAGGTTCAGTTATCCCCAGTACCAAGCCTGGGGCAGCTTAGCAAAAGAACCAGTTCACCTCAAGGCTTGAGGCCACCTGCCATCTGCCCATAATAATCCACAGCTGGAAGAGCCTTTGAGTGGTATGTGAGTTGGGTGGTGCGAGGAAACAAGGAGTCACTGGGGTATAGTGAGAAGATTTCCTCTAGTCAATACAGTGTCAGGTTTTGTGCCAGTGCTGTCTCTGTGGCACCCTGTAAAAGTTTCAGTTTGCAGTGATGTTAGCTACTACCTGCTCTAGGCCTGCAGACACATAAGACTTGTTCAAGAAATACTTTATCTTGGGGCAGATCTTGTGGCGCACCACCAAAAGTCTTCTCAGACTGTGCACGGATCACATTAGTTTATTGTGGGTCTTTACTCTTTGGAAGTCTAGGCTAAAGTGCCCCTGTGTGAGACTAAGATCCCTCATTCCTTCAGGGGGATCTCTGCATCCATACTCTCCCTCCTGGTACTCAACCACCACACCTCGATGTGAGACCAACCTGCTTTGTGTTTTACCCCTTACTAGTTTGGATGTGTTTTTTTCTTCATACTCTGAGATTTGAGTGTTATGATTAGCTAGACTTCAGGTGGTTTTATAATTTGTTTTATAATTTTAATACTTTCCCGAGATGAGGTGAACCCTGCTTTTACTTATCCCCCTATCTTCTCAACTTTCTATTATGGAAAAAAGGAAGGAACTGCTTGAAGCTACTGGAGTCATATTAGGGTACAGAAGCTATCTGGTCTTGAGGGGCATAGGGAGATGATCTGACTCCACTTGAATCCCTAAATCTGACCATTAGGAGGATAACTGGAGACACAGCCCAGCTTCACTGTAAGGGCTTCAGGTGAGAAACCACTGGACAATAAAATATGCATATTGGCAGAGGATGAAGTGGAGATAGCACTTTCTTCTACTTTGTTTTTTGTGGCTTGTTGTGTGTTTTGATCCTACCTTTGTTTCAGACCTGAAACACAGCATCAGCTTATCTTCCTAGGATTTTTAATGCATATTTCTAAACTATGTCCCAGAACATTTGCAGCTATGTAAATTCAACTAGTATTGTGTGACCATGTCCATAGTTTATACCAACTAGATTCTACCTCTCTTTTTAAAGTTTGCCTAATCAATGTAATTAAAATTATGTTATCCTATAATGTTAATTTGTATCATTGGTTTCTTCGAGAAGTATTTTTTTTATTTTTTATTTTTTTCATTTTAATTAAAAAAAAAAAATTAGGCAAGGCAACCCTTGATTGACCTCACAGATTGCAAGGAACTTGTCAGCTTACAATCTCTTATTTTTATTTTTTTTTTATTTTTTACACTTACAGCACCTGGTCTTCCTATGTGGTCTCCCACCTAAGTACTAACCAGGCCTGACCCTGCTTACCTTCTGAGATCTGATAGGATCAGGAGAAATATTTTTTAAAAATTGGGTAATATCATGTTGTAAGATTTATGAGAGAAGGAGAGATGAAAAGAGGGCTTTTTAGGTTAAAAAAAAGACATATCTTACAATGATTTGACTGAAAAATGTTTTTTTCTAGGATAGAATAGTTGATCACATAAATTTTAGTTGCATATATGCATATATTGTGGTCATCCTGGAAATGCAAAGTTTATCAAGACCGATGGCACCATACACATACCAAGAAGCTATGAAAGGTTTATTACTTAAATAATGAGGTGTCTGCAGAGAGCAAGATAGACCTCTCAAACAGTTCCAAAATAGTTTGAGAGTGAAAGGAAAGGAGAGTGGGTCCTTACTGTAATTAGGGGGTGGGGCCAGTGTCAGGATTTTTATGTGAAGATAGGGACTAATGTAGTTAGAATCTTTCATGGCACCAAAGGAGAGGGCTTCCAGGTGGATGCCCTTATCAACTTGTCCAGATATAAGGAATAAGACAAAGAAGTGATACTTAAAAGCCATCAGCAGTCACACATCAAAATATGGAGTCAGACTCCTCATTGCTGTGTGTTCATGTGTGTTTTGAATATTTTCAACTACTCCTGTCTGTGTACATGTAACACTCTTTTATATATCTACAAATGACTCTCACCTGCATGAAATTGCATTATTAGCAGCAAGTACTTGTTTTGTTTCCTCCTTTTGCCTTTTTTTTTTCACGAGTATCCCTAATAACTTTGAGAACTGATTTTTGTTTGCTTGCTTTTTTATATATTCTGAAGATTCTCAAGAATTTTGTAATGCTTTAAAATATTTCTGAAGCTCATATTACAAAAACTTAATAAAAACAAAAGTGCTTTACCTTTAAAAAAATAAATCAGTAATTTTTATGTAGCTAGCACAGAGACAGTTACCAACTCCACTTTCTATTCCTAGTTCTATAAGTGCCTCATAAAGATGAGGTTGACAGCATCTACTTAAAGTAATCCTAGGTGTTCCACATGTGGTAGGCAGAATTCTAAAAGAGTAACCGTGATTCCTGCTCTATGGGCTACACACCCTGTATTTTCTCTAGGGTTTGTCAAGATGATCTGATAGTCTCTCTTATGAGGAGGTTATGTGGTATGACACAATTGACATTACAAAAGGGAGATTGTCCTGAGTTGATATGACTTAATTAGATTAGCCCTAAAAAAGTGATGGGATCTTCCTGAAGTAGATTCCCTAATCCTGACTTCAGAGATGAAAAGGCCACCTTTACTGTGGCTACAATTGTTTAAGGAAGCCTGTGCAAGCAGCTCATTGGATCCTCATCATTCCTCTTACAGCTTATCCTCCTCTGACTTTGACTCCAGTGATTCAGAATAGTTAGTGTTTATTGAAAGACCCTGCTATGTTCCATGCACTGGTCTTAAAATAGCCACAATAGAAGGCTGAGCTCTTATTGAAGTATTTCCATTATGATTGAAAGTGTCCTCAGTCTCCTTCAATAATTTCAGTCAAGTAAACCCACATCTACATTATTCTTTTTATTTTAGTCGAAACTTCATTTTTTATCCTAAATGGCATGAGTCAGCTGTTGATTTACCATATCATTCAAACTTGTCCTCCTGAGGCAGGAGCTGGTATGAAGAAATTTGCCAGAGCAAGGAATCTGTCTGATCCTATAAAAGATAAGGTATCCAGAATAGCTGTGAGCACCTGGATATTTTAAAAGCCAACCACACTCCTTAATTCAGTGGTTTTCAAATATGTGCTTCCTTGGATTAGTGGAAAACATTGATTTCATGTCTTGAGATAGGTTAAAAATGGATGTGATTTATTTAGCACAATTCCTTTCTAAATTGCTAAAAGAAAAAAAAAAAAAAAAAAAAGTCAACTACCAAAAAACATAAACTTAAATGTTAGCTAACATTTTATTATTTTAACATTTTTAGCTGTATTTCTGATTCTGAAAAAAGAATATTCATAACTTTATTCTTTTATGCTTTGTAATCATCTTAACAATTTACATCCAGGTAAAATAATGTTTGTTTATGTTCCCCTCTACAGCCTGAACCCTTCTCTTGGCAAACAAGTCAGTGTTTCTTAGGCCATCATGGAAAGAGAATTAAACCAAAATATATTGTATATCTATTGTCATCCAAACTGTATCTTTGGCATTAAAAACCACATGTCAATATTCACCAAGAAATTTTAAGGTAGACATGAATATTACCATTTTACAGGGGAAGAAAGAGAAGATTAAAGACATAAATAACTTACTCTAAATTGATTTCCCTCTTCTCCCCATTTACCCACTACTAATATAAGTGGTTATTAGAAGGATGTTGCTTTGACTTCAGTATGTACAAGTATCCTTGATTTCCTACAAAATGGAAGAAATTCTCTTAATCCCAGGTATTTCTTCATATGGATTATACATCTGAGTTGGGGTTATTCTAGGCCATTCTGCAAGGAAAAAGATACCATTGTGATCAAAACGAATTATTGAATTAAAATCTAAGAAGCGCTGAAATAGTATAAGAAGAGTGTTGTGTTAATGTCAAGCACTACTTGAGAAAAAAAGAAGATGAGGTTGGTGTCATTGGTTTCAAATTGAAGCTACATGATTAAGGCTGACAAGAATTACTGACAAGATACAGTATGAAATTTTAATCTAAGTCAAGGTGTTTATGAAGGTAGTTAAAGTCAGTACTCTTTCTTTAATTTGATAGAAATAGAGCAGGACTTGAATAATATCGACATAATTTAAGCAATTTTTATTTCTAACACATGGATAAATGGTCCAATATAATGCCTTAAAGTAACAGAGAGGAATGATTTTTTTTCTGTTCCAAACTTTTTGGAAATCACTTTAACATTTTAGAATACATTAAGTCCATCTAACACTAATTACTAATTTGGGATTTATTTAAATTGCAATTATTAGAAAAATGAAATTTCACATTTATAAAAGGTGTCTTCTGACTTTTGGGAAACTTTGTTCTTTAGTTAACTAATTGTATGAAAATGAAAAATCAGTGAGCATATTTAAATGTAAATTTTACATAATTTTTCTCATGTTTTAAGTAGTTCTAGTACATTTACCGATTTTGTGCCAAGAGCTTAAAAATGTGATTTATTTATATTTCTGTTTCTGTTGTGTATCTAAGGTATGGAAACAGTTTGTGCCATCATTAAAAAGTCATTTTAACAAATGAACATAGAAAGCCTCACTACTTCCACCCACTCACTTCTCTCCCTCCAAATGAGCCAGGAGCACTTGAGTTCACAATTCTGTAGAAGCCAAAGTTCTCTGCCCGAATTTGAGATGCTATTAGCATAATCTTTATCATGCCATCACCACCAAATATGATTCCTGAGGCCTCCACCTACTGATGCCTCAAAGCTGGTTCAGCTTCTATGTGAGGTGAGCATTTCTAAGTAAAGTTGGTCATCAAGCTGATACCCATGTTTCTGGACAGAGGGCATAGGGAGGAAGAAACAAGGACAATTCTTAAGAACATGTGGTCTGCACATACCGTGCAAGGTATTTTACATATTCATGCCATTGAATACCCATAATCTTTTAAATTATAAATCATTCTACTCACTCCCAAGTGTCAAACATTAGTATGAAGTTAAATAAATAAATAAATAACCCAAAGTCAAAACTAGAAAGCAAGAGAATTAGAATTTGAATCTCGATTCTTCTGAGTCCAAATTGCTTGAGGTTATATAATTTTGTTTTGTTTTATTTGCTTGTTTATTTCAACTCCCTCCCATGACTCTAGTCTCTCCCAACACACACAAATAAACCCAGAAGTTGCATGTATCCTTGCCTTTTATATAAATTCAACAAATATTACTCATGGGCTAACAGGAGGGCTTTGCCAAGAACTCTTATCTAATAATAAATAATTCCTCATTGTGTTTCCCTGTCATTTTCTGAAATTCCAACCAACTGAGATTTCGACTATAAGAGGTTTCACAAATCTAACTGCCCACATGTTACTTTATTTCTCAGAAGCATTTTCCTTGCTTCAACTGTGCCCATGCCTTGCTCTAATGATAATCCTGAATTAAGTAAATAAAAGATATTATATAAAAACCTCCTAAACTAAATGTATACTCTTTATTTCCAATATCAAGCAAGCCCAGGATGTTAAGTGAAATCATATGATGCCGAACACTGTGTCACTTGTGTTCTCAGCTTGTCAATAACCCAGTGCCTTCCATCCATGTGTTCTTTGGTTCACACAATCCTGCAGAGACATGAGCCTCCTCTTTGCAATCAGACTAAACTGGTTCAGGACTTACCACTCTGATGGGAGAACAGAGGTAAAAAGTCATGGGAGAAGAGTTGACCATTTCCTTCTTTAATCCACAATTTCACAAATCTGTACAAGTTGATAAATAATATCCTCCTTGGAATATTGTGAAAATTTCACAGAAAATACCACTGTCAGTGCTCAAGATATACTCATTGAGTTTAGGCATTGCGTCATTGTTAGAATGTAAAATCAATTTTAGTATTAAACACTGGCTGCCATCATTCCATATGATGAATTAGCTGATGTGTACCTAATCCCTCAGATAATAAAAGGCAATTAATAAACTAATAGATACATTTATATATATTAAGTGTTTAACAGTGCTTTGCAAAAAGCAATCATTATATACATATTTTAAATAAACTATCTACCTACTAAATATGTAATTACTTACCTATAATCTATCCATTACTCTATTTTTATCTCTTTATACATTTATC
>NW_011888868.1:3970875-3979437 GCF_000151845.1 Pteropus vampyrus | reverse complement strand
GAGAGAGAGAGAGGGTCGGAAAACAAATTTTCTTTATTTAAGACTCCAGGCTAATACCTTTTTCTTCTATAGAGTATTCCCCGGTCTCTGTAGCCCACAACAGCTCACCCTCAAGTTAGTTCGAATGCTGTCCTTTTTGCTCTTTGGTGCCTATTTCTGTCCTAGATTGGGATCCTCTTCAGGTTTTGGCTGGTCTCAGGTTTTGTGAATGAATTACATTCTAAAGATTGTACAATACATAAACATAATATATTTAATAATATTTCAGAGCGGATTCAATTTCTTCTGGAACAATCTAATGGCATTTATTCTTATTGTAATCACCTATGGGTAGTGGCAATATTTTGTTTTTCCTCTCAAAATGCCCAGGGAGAACATTTAGTCTCTTCAATTAAGAATATTCAAGAGTCATCAACTTGGCATCTCTGAAAAGACAAAAAATAACAATAGAAACAAGAGAAAATAGAGTACAAAGAAAAGATAAAGTGTCAGTAAAACTTCCTTGATACAATATGCTTTAAGGAAACATTTATTATAACAATCTTATCTGATTTTTATCTCTAACTCAAAATTCTAAGTTAAAATAGAGCTGAGAAATGGAAGTTTAAACCATAAAAAGTAGGGTTTTCAGGCAAATACTTCAAGAGCATCAAATCCACTGATTTCTTCTTAGAGGACAAAGCAGAGACATTTCCGACTGCACTGTAATGGAAGCACAACAAAGGAATTTTCTTACCAAGAGGCAAATGAAATGAAATTGCTAAAGCCACGATAGTAAGTACATTAAAGAAATGAAAAAAAAAATGCATTGTATTTGAAATTTTTGCATAGCTATCGCCACAGAGCAGAAAATATGAGAAAATGCAATGATTTTACATATGTAATAGCATACACACCACAGAAATACAGTTGGAAGATAAAATAATAGCAGTTAAAGTATATGTGTGTGTTTCAGTGTATTTTTTAATGTAACAGAACTTACAACTTCAAATGAGTACCTTTGCTTTTCCTTTTGAAAAAAACATGAATATTCTAGTGATTCCAAAAATGCTTCAGTATTTCTGAGAATTCTTTCTTCAAGACTCTCAGGGACAGATAGTGAGAAATGCATCAAACTCAAATGCTCACAGAGAGGCAGGTAACCCAGCAAGTTTTAGCAGATCGATTTAAGTGAGGTAAATCTGATGGAGTCAGATAAGATGGAGAGCATATGCTACAGGTATTTGGGGCAGCTTCCTCTCAGCTTTTGCCCATCATTGCCATCAGGACCTGCTGTTGCCAGACTTTCTCATTTTCAAGAGACTCTGAAAATATTTAATGTGAATTTCTCTGATTTTTATGTTGCTAATTAATTTAAATGCAAGATTATTTTGCAGACGAAAATGCTCAAGCAAAATAAAACATGTCTATGAGCCAGATCTAGTCTATGATCACTGGTTCTTGATTATTCATTTATTTCAAAAGCAACCCAAAAGGCCTGGTTAAAAAAAGTGGCTGGTTTTGGGATGAAAATGAGGCAGGAGGAATATACAATGTTGATAACTCTTCAGTGAATAGCATGTGGATAATAAATGTAGGGGCAAGGAGGAAGAAAATAATACTGAGGGATATTTCCAAGGAACTTAAAATTAGAGAAATGTCAAACAGAATATTTGCATTTAAGAGGAAGAGTTATACAACAGAATAAATTAATAGTAAAGCTAAGATATATTTTAATTTACCTTGTAACTTCCTTGACTCATTGGTTATTTGAATGTGTTAATTTCCACTTATTTGTGTATTTTCAGTTTTCATTCTGTTATTTATTTTTAGATTCATTTCTTAAGAATTGTTTTGTCACTTAACATATAATGCAATGTGAATAATGTTCTGTATGCACTTAAGAAAAATGCCAGATGTTGGATATATGCATGTTAGATGTAATTAGTTTATAATGATAAGTCCTCTATTTCCTTATTGATCTTTTGTTTAGATCTTCTATTCATTATTAAAATTGAAGCATTAAAAGCTCCAACTATTATTGCAGAAGTACCTATTTTTCTCTTCAAATCTGGCAATATTTGCTTCATACATTTGGGGGCTCTGATGTTTGACTTATACATGTTTATAATTGTTATATCTTCTTGGTTAACTGTTTTATAGTTATGTGCTTCCTTGTCTCCTGTAACAGTTATTAAGTCTATTTTGCCTATTATTATAGACATCTATATTTTCTTTGATTACTATTAGAATGAAATATGTGTTCCCATTTATTCATTTTAAAACTATTTGTGACTTTAGAACTAAAGTGAGTCAATTATATGTAGTACATAGATAAACCCTGTTTTTTTCTTTTAATTTATTTTGCCATTTTCTGCCTTATGATTGAAGGTTTTATTGTACTGCCATACTGCTGTTTGTTTTCTGTATGGTGTATTATTTATTTATTTGTTTGTTTTTATCCCTAATTTCCTACTTTACTGCTTTCATTTGAGTTTAGTTTTGTATTGTTAGTAACTTATAATTTTTCTCATTTTCTTTATTGTATATTCTACAGATAAGTTTTACGAGTAACATGGGAATTCCATTAAACTAACAAGTAATAAGAATCTAATTTGAATTGATATCAAGTTAACTTCAATCACAAACAAAAAATGTACTCCTTTAAAGTTCTGCTCCCACTCGTTATTGATTTCACAAATTATACTTTCTACATTCATGCCCAATAGCATGGCTATAAATTATTTTTATGCATTTAACTTCTAAATTCTGAAGAAAATTTAAAATGGAGTTATAAACTAAAATTTTAATAATGCTTACCTTTATTTCTGCCCTGATATCTGCTTTTATAACAGAATTTTATGACTTTATATGAATTTGAGTTACTGTCTAGTGTGCTTTTGGTTCCATTTGAAGGAGTCCCTTTACCATTGCTCGTAGGTCAAGTCTACTGGTGATGAACTCCTTCAACATTTGCTTTTCCAGAGATACCTTCTTAATTTTTCCTTCTTTTTTAAGGACAATTTTTGCCAAATATAGACTTCTTGGGTGATCTAGTTTTTTGTGTCTTGTTGTTGTTGTTGTTGTTGTTGTTGTTGTTGTTGTTGTTGTTTTCAGTACTATAAATATATCATTCCACTGCCTTCTGGCTCTCAAGGTTGTACATAAGGATTCTGCAGATATTATCTATGATCCCTTTTATGGGTGAGTCACTGCTCTCACGCTGCTTTCAAGATTCTTTGAATTTGGCTCTTATTAGTTTTACTATACTATATCTTAATGTAGATCTCTTTGAATTTATTCTACTTGGAATCCATTGAGTTTCTTAGATATATAGATTTATGCACTTTTTTCAAATTTGGTTAGTTTTTAGCAATACTCTTCAAATAAACTTTCTGCCCCTTCTCCTCTCTTTTCCTTCTGAAACTCCTGAAGTGCACAGGTGGTTGCTTTAATGATGTCTTATAAATCCCTTAGGATTGGTTTATGTTTTTTTCAGTGTTTTATCTTAATGCTTCTCGGACTCATAAATATTGATTTTCTCATCTTCACATGTTTTTAATTCTTTCTTTTGCCTTCTTAAATTTCTGCTAAAACCTCTCATTAATATTTTCTTTCAGCTATTGTGCTATTGTGCTTTTTAGCTCTAAAATTTATTTTTAAAAATATATAATTTCTATCTCTATTGTATTCATTTTGTTCATATATCACTTTCATAATTTCCTTTAGTTTTTATCCACATTTTTCTTTTAAATATTTAGGACAAATGATTTAAAATCTCTGTCTATTAAATCAGATGTCTGGACTTCTTCAGGGATGGTTTCTGTCAAATTATTTTTTTTCTTTATCTTAGCATGTTTTCTTGTTTGTTTGCACGCCTTATGATTTTATTTTATTTATTTTTTGCATATTGGGTATTTAAGTGTTTTAATATGCTAACTATAGAAACCAGACTTCTTTCCATCAGTGTTTTTTGTTTGTTTGTTTGTTTGTTTATTTTTATTATTGATAGCTGCTTTAGTCCTTATCAAGTGTGATCACTAAGTCTTTGTTCCTTTAGCTCATGTTCAGCTAATGTATGAACAGGGATTTCTTTAATGTCAGGGGTTAAAATAAAGCAAAACAAATAACGCAAACCTATCATAAAAAAGAAAGAGGAGAATAGCAGTCTTCTTTCCCATTACGTGCAAACTGGCTCTGTTTTGGGGCACTCTTTAATCGTTTAGCTAGGCTTGACTTGAGCCTAAGAATGATCCTTTCTTAGTATTTTTATGAGCATGTGTGCCTGGACTTTCTTGTATCTTTCTATATTTCCTTCTTTATACAGCTACTTTTGCATATACTAATGTCTCAGAAAGTCTCACTCCAGCTTCTCCTCTGGGCCTTAGATATCCAATTGTTTGCCTTCACCTAAAGTCTCCTGTCCCTAGTGCTGGTAGTAACTCTATCATTTTTTATGATCAATACCTGACACCTTTCCTTTCTGCTTTCTGAGTAGATCACCTTGCTTCAGTCCTTTAGGTATCCCCCAGTCCAGTTAGAACAGATTTATAAACTAATTTTCAAAGAAGATCTGTTCTGCTCCCTCCAAATTAAGGTGGGGCAATAGGAACCATCTTCTGCCACCAAAAACGAATGTTGTCACTGTACCTGGGAGGAAATAAGGCAAGGATAAGTAAAAATGCCATAAAACTTTCTGGTTTGAAAACTGCTTTCTCATGATTGGGTGTTTGTCTGGAGGCTATAAACTTCTGACTGTTTTCCAGACCTCTAACAAACTAAATTCACATAGCTTCTGTTTGTTCCTTTGATGTTTCCATGAGGAAATAAGCACTTGAAGTTTTCTAGTCTGCCATTTTGCTGACATCACTCTCTCATTTCATCCATTTTTAAATCTGTTATTTAAAAAAATGCTTATTTTGATTATTGGATAATAACATTTAAAATTATTATTTTCGATTGCCAGTGACACTCCATACATTTCATAATTTTATCAAGGAGGTATTTTTTTCCATTTTATAAGTTTTCATTTATTGAATTTGCAACTTTATATAGTCGAGGTTTTCTATTAAATTTGGATGTATTTTACATGGTAAAATATTAGTCATTATTATTATATTTTCTTTTATTGTTTTAAACTTTCATGAATAAAAGTAGTTTTATTGTGTGAAGTTTGTAATAGGCAGCATATGATTAATAGCTGATTTTGCAGAAATTTGTTATCCTGAGAGTCTATATTTTAGGCAATATTTTTTGACTCTAATATATAGATATTCAAGTTTACTTTTTCATCCTAGGTAATATTAAACTTTTCTTTGTCTCTCTGTTCCTATTTTCTACATTTCTTTTTATATTGAAGAACCATACAGATGTATTTATAAAGAGTGGAAATACATTTGCATGTTTATTGTTTTCTCCTCATTCATTATATGAGGAGGGGTTGCTTTTGTGCAAGTAGAATAAGCTTTTGCCAAGGCTGATAACTAGATTGCTCAGTAGGACTGTTCTGGTAAGGTTTGATTTGATTACCCTTTCTGACATCCTGACCTGTTGAGTTAGTAAATATTGAAGCTGCAACCCCAAACATTTCATTAGTTTAGATAATAATCATAATTACATATAAATTTTTCATAGAGTCAATTTCTACTGCTATTTGGATAAACAAAAAAGACATTTCAGAGATTCTAAGTTATTTAAAATTATTTATAATTTAAAAATCTTCTTGAATCAGAAAATTATGGAGGAAAGAAGGAAAAAGAACACAGAATGCTTTTACCAAGTTAGTGCTGGCCAGGCCTACTGCCCATATACATCAAGGGTGTTGGAGAGTGAGGAATAAGATACAGTGGCATAGGTGAAAGATATTGAGTTTATGTCTGATCAGAAATAAGTGTTCTCAAAGTATTATTCTTGTAATTATCACATAAACATGCTGATTTATACTTTTACTTCATGTGTTTATGAAATCTTCTTTCTCCAACACCAACTTACTCTTTTTTAACACCATCATCGAACACTCAGAATTTAAATAAATAAATTAAAACCCTAGATTTTAAACAACTTTAACAAAATGATCTCTTATATTGCCTATTGAAGAGACTATAACATACTAGAAATCTAATATGTGTTTTATAAATATTAATTTTTGAATTGAAGTTCAAATGGCTGTGAACAGATGGACTTTTTTAAACAATGTTATACTAATAATTAAATCTATCTTTTAAAATATTTTGCATTTTACAATACATTTTGATATACATCATATCACTTTCATCCTAAAAATAGCTCTGTAGAATAGATGCTACTGTTTTTGTTATCATTCTTATTTTATGATTAAGATTAGCAAATTTAGGTATTTGATCAAGGTTTGCAGATAATATAAAGACAGGGTATGAAGCATATTCTTTAACTCTAAATACAGAGATTTGTTTTTTCAAAACACCTTAGGTGATTGATAGATTTATATAGACAATTAGAGATGAAAAGTTTTCTCAGAAAATATTAGAAATAAACTCTGGCTATCATAATCAAAGTATTCTATAAAGAAAATCCTATTCTATGTCCCTGCCTTCATTTAATGGGTTTTGAGCAGCAAAGCTTTCAGCTATAAGAAAAATTAAGTATGACAGTG
Source organism: Pteropus vampyrus (assembly GCF_000151845.1). Taxonomy (NCBI): domain Eukaryota; kingdom Metazoa; phylum Chordata; class Mammalia; order Chiroptera; family Pteropodidae; genus Pteropus; species Pteropus vampyrus. The sequence continues at coordinate 3,972,827 of NW_011888868.1, read as the reverse complement.
AGCTGTATAAAATAAAGAAAATTTAAAATAATATTTTGATCAAATTTAAACTTTTCATAACCAGGGAGTATTTTTTTTTTCCTGACAAACTATGAAAGTAAACTTTGTCATTAGATCAACGGCATGTTGGATGAAGATGTTGTCCCCAAGTAGAAGATTTTGTAACCCAGTTTGGAAAGTGACAAATATCTTCTAACAATATTTTCTTTATAAATGACAAAACTATAAAAACATAAAAGAAAGACAAAGTTTAGAAAGTTAGAGTAAAAATATTTAGCAGATATAGACCATTATAGTCCAAAATGACAAATTTATATGTAGAATCTATTTTCCTATTTGATCCTTAAATACATATCTGTACTGTGTAATATTTTTAATACTCTTGTTTTACTTTATTACAATTTAGAACTTGCTATTCAGGTTAAAACGGCAATGTAGTATTCTTGAGTTTTTCTTTTCATCATTATCTCAAATAAAATAAAATATGAAGTTTCTTAAATTAAACCCTTTAGTCTTGCACTTAGAAAGTTTTCTGAAGGAGAGAAAAGAAAAAAAAGGCAGAGTCAAAGTTTTAGAAAAGTGTGTACATATTTTCTGCTAAAACCTAATGGAATAATACTAGTATAATGTGCACATGTAAGTTAACTCTGATCTCTCAAGATACAATTATTCACATACTCCTTTACTGTTTAAATACATTTGTTATTCTGATTTCAAATTCCTAAAACTTGCAGACCCCCTTAAAGATATATCTAACACTTTCCAGTTTAGTTGCTGGCACATGTTAAGAATTTTTATTCTCTCTGAACTAAATAAAAACCTGATAAAATATGATAAATTATGTCAAACTTCCCATTATCCATCTCCACAAAATCACATAACCTCATTAGACAGTGATATTCTTTCTACTTTAGAATAAGAAGTTACAATGAAAATTATTTTTATAAAAATAGTATTTAATGTGTATATTTTATCTTTTTTCAAAGTTTTGTATCTATTTCAACTCCAGAAACCACTGTACAAAAACTAGAAAAAAATGTCAATTTCCATTTGAAACATACAGAAACTGAGGCTAGTAAAAAGAGCCAGATTCATGACAAAACTGTTAATACACAACCTAATATTAAATTCAATGTATGAAAATTAGCTTATGTATAACCTATTAGATTGGTGCAAAAGAAGAAAGAGCATGAGGAGAAACATGCTAATATACCAAATGCTGTAATGAATGAAATGATGATACAAAGTAATTGGAGTTCTTATAAATTACTAATGAGAAAGCAAAATGTTACAGCCACTCTAGAAAATCTTAGTACTTTCTTATAATATTCGACATATAGAAACATTATGATGCAGCAAACCTTATTTTGGGTATTTAGCTAAGAGAAATGGCTCTTTACATTTACATTAAAACTTGTACACGAATGCTTGTAGCAGCTCTATTCATAATTATCATAAATAGGGTATAATTTAAATGGCTTTTGACGATTGAATAGATAAACTGTGGTGCATCTATACAATAATATACTACAAAAGAAGGACATAGAAGAAATTATTAATTATATGCACCTTGAATCTCAAAGACATCATACTGAGTGAAAAAGTCCATTGGAAAAAGTTACATATTGTATGTTTTCTTTTATGTGATTGTCTTAAAAAGACAATATTAGTGTGATAGAAAATAAATTAGTAATTTTCAGGGATTAGAGTAGGAGGAATAGAGCAACTATCAAGGGGTATCTTGAGAGATTTTGGGGGGATCATGAAGATGTTTTGGTTCACAACTGTGGTGGTGGCTATAAGAATCTATAGGGGTGCTGACATTTATCAAAGTATATAAAAAATTAGTGTTACTTAAGATAACTTTAAAACTAAAACTCAAATACACTATTTAAAAAAAGCTATGTACAGGTGATATAAGTCAAGGTAAATTAAAATGATACTCTAGTACC
>NW_011888868.1:3963693-3969280 GCF_000151845.1 Pteropus vampyrus | reverse complement strand
AAATGTAACTTTTTCACTTATATGGCTGTCAAAATAGGTGTTATACATTCAAAATAGCCACATTTAGAGGAACTATGTCCTCTACTTATTAAAAAATTTTGTAGATGACCAGTTTTAAGAAAATTTCACATAATCATTGATGCTGGAAGACAAACTATAAATAATACTCCCAAAGAAACTGGCTCAAAATAAAGTAAAAATGATTTGAAAGATAGTGGATTGATTAAAGAGAAATTATGTTCTGTCTCCCTTCTAAAAGTCTGAAATTCATAGCAGGTGCCTATAAATATTAAAGTCGGATTCATGAATTCCTTAGGGGTTTCCATTCACAGTTTTATATTATTTCTGATTAACATGCTAATGAAGAATGGTCTAATATAATAGTAATATTTTAACATTCAGAAGTAAGCAGATAATATTTCATGTTTAAATTCACATTTCATTGAAACTGCTTCTTTTCTCTCAGATTATTTTGGGTGAACAAATTCAAGTAGAAGTTGTTTCACTTGTACCTTTTAAATTATAACTTTTAAAGGCACAAAAATGGGATAAAGAAAATCTGCATAATAATATTGAGGATGCAACAGGATACATACTTGAGTAGAAGATTTTTCCCTGTGTGGTAAAATAGCTTTATTAAAATATAATTTATATGCCATTCAATTTACCTGATTTAAAAATACAGTGCATTTTAGCATATTAACAGACTTGCTACCATCATTGCAGTCTAATTTTAGAATATTTTTTAATAGTCCAAAAGCAATGTCATGTCAACCCTCACTTCAAGGTAATAGTTAATTTAATTTATTTTTTTTTCTGTGCTGATTTGCCTATTCTGGACATTTCATAGATGTGAAATTGTACAATCCGTGGTCTTATATGACCAGTTTCTTTCACTTATCAAAATGTTTTTGAAGTTTATCCAAGTTGTAGAATATGTCAGTACTTCACTTTTGCTTATGTTTTAATATTGCAAATGTAGATGTACTATATTGTATCACTTGATAGACATTCGAGTTCTTTCCACTTTAATAATGCTGGGATAAATATGCATGCATATATGTTTTAGGTGAGCATAAGCATTCATTTTCTTGTTTAGATACTTAGGTGTGGAATTGCTGGATCTTATTTTAATTCTATGTTTAACATTTTAAGAAAATATCAAACTGTTTTTCAATGTACTATTGCAATAGCACCATTTTATATATCCACTAGCAAATTTTAAGGATTATAATTTCTCTACATCTTGCCAACATTTTTATTATTATTATTATTATTATTATTATTATTATTATTATTAAAATCCAAACTATCCTACATGCATGTGAAGTGGTATCTCACTGTGGTTTAATTTATAGTTCTTTAATACTAGTGATATTGAACATCATTTCATGTACTTATTAGTCATTCGTATATTGAAATTCTTTACAAATTTTTAAATTAGTTTATATATATTTTTTATTTTTAAGTTCTTTTGGTTATATATATTGGATATGTTCCTTATCAGATAAATGATTTCCAAATATTTTCTTCCAGTCTGTGGATTGACATTTCACTTTCTTATGGTATACTGTGATGCATAAAAGTTTTAATTTTGATCATCAAGAAACTTAATTATATGCAGAAACTATATATTATCAGGGCCATGTAAATTCTAGTGTTTATTGTAATTACATTTAGATGAATTGCAAAAATAAATTCTCTTCTTTAAAATAAATTGGGTGTTGAACTAAAATGCAGTGCATAAGCAGTGGTGAGCTGCTTCTGATATATATGTTTATGAGGTAGTTGTATTTGGTGCTTATGTAACTGTGAGTCCATCTTACTGTGACTCCTTATTCAGGCAATGGTGGAGAAAGGAGACATGGAAATATGTGAATCTTCCAGTATTCCAGTTCTCTCCTATCCAGGTACATGGTGAGATTATACGCCCTCATCCTTTTAAAGCTTTGCCCATAGTATGTGATCAGAGCAACAGCATTTCAACTGTTTGTAGACAGAGATTTCATTTATTTTCCCTTTTGCCATGAAGACTGGCAATGTTCGAAAGAGGTTAGGCTAACAGACTAGAATGAAGAGGACATGAAACAGAGCCATCAGCTCACTTTCAGTGAACATGACACATGAATAAGGATTAACACTTTGTTGCCTCGAAAAACTGCAATTTCATAGCTGTTAGGTTCTGCAGCATAATCCAGATTCCCTGTCTCAGCAACTGAAGTACACTTGATTCACAGAGGCAAAACTTTTGGCCACAAAAGACCAACTGCAGGATCTATAACAGTCATGTAGTTTTTTTGTGATTTGTTGGAATAAAATTTATTATCAAAGTAAATTCTGTTATCTGCATGGTAAGACTTTTCTATACCAAGAAATAGATTATAGGATTTTTGTTACTGTTGTTATTTTGCTAGTTTTGCATAAATTAGAAGAAGAAGAAGCTATATGGTTATGTGTGAGATAAGTATAAATTCAATAATCAAGCCATGTGAGAAAAGAGTAAAACATTCTGTCTGTGTGTATTCTTAGATATACATTCACAAGCAGAGGAAGAGAGAGAAAGAGAGCACAAATCTGAAACTACTACTTAAGGTAACACATATTTAGGGATGGAACAAATGTGAGAAGTTAGGTGGGAACAGTTTACTTAATCCCATCATTTCACAGTTAAGGAGAAGAAAAGAACATGAATTTGGGAATCAGGCTTACTGTTTTGAATCTCCCTTTTTTTTTTTTTTACATCTGGCAAAGTATTGAACCTTCTCAAGTATGTGGTACAAATTAAAAGAGTTCATCTCATAACAACATATTTAACATAATGCCTGCCACACAAGCACTCAGACAGCTCTTGGGCAAATGATTATTTTTATAAACGAGAGAACAGTCACACTGAAAATTTTATTTCCTCCCCTATTAAATAATGATAAAAATATTCTGCTGGTTATAACAAATACATTGAGTAACACATGTGAAAGGGCAGACAGCATTACTTTCCCGTCAGGATCACACACACACACACACTCACACACAGTGTTTTACTTTTTTGCCCACATCTTGATCATTGAATATTTACTTCTCTGTATTGTAGACATACTTAATTAATCATTGTTTGAGGGAATCAAAAACAAAAGAACTAATAAAAAACAGGAAAAATAAAAGGACAAATAATGTGACAGTTTTGTATATGTCATTTTACAGAATCTTCACAAAATATTATAAAATCTGTTTTATAATCTCCATTTATATATGTAAATGTTGATATTATGAAATATGTAAAACAAATATAGTAAAATATTATAATCTCTGTAATCTCCATTTACACATGAGAAAACTAACACTCAGAAAAATGATTTGTCTAAGGTCATTTGCAATTTGCTCTTTTCAAAATATTATTCTGATCTTTCTAGGAAAAGGAAAATTGTGGATTAGAAGTATTGGATGCCTTGGAAGATAAATTTTAATTGAAGGAACTAAAAAGAACAAATGAAGATTTATTAATCAGTCCCACCTGCTTCCCCACCTCGTCCCTGACAATACAGAATTTGAATAGTCCAAACGAGATCACTCACAAAAAAAAAATCTGTCTCAATTTGGAAAGTAATCTTTATAAATCTCTTGTATAAATGCATTGACAACGTGTTTGTAGCCTTAACAGCTACAATAATTCTAAGTTTTACTAAGTTTTGCCCCTTGGCATAGTTCATTCATTTTCACTATTATCGTACTACAGGTCACATTTAATCAGAAATTTCTTGTTAAACTCTCCGTACTATGCAATAAAATACTTTTTTAAAGAGTTCCTGCACAATAAACAAACAAACAGACAAACAAGTAAATAAATAATTTGATTTTTAAAAGAAAAGACAAAGAGTGTTTCCACTCTGATGTTCTCTGTTTTCCTCTAGAGCTTGGAAGTATTTCTTCTTTATATTTTATGTTATTACATTTTCTGCAAAGATCTATATTCTTTGTTAAGTGCTAAAAACATTTTCTTATGTAAAGGGGCTTAAAGTGTTAGATATTAAATGTTTCTCTAGTTAAGAGAAACATAGATTTTTGGGGGAAGAAATATTCATGATGTCAGCAAAAAAAAAAAAAAAAAAAAAAAAAACAACCGAACAAACAAACAGAAAAACATATTGAATAACAAAATGTTCACAGTTCCCAGTATTTTTATGTAACTCTAAACTTATTTATAGATTTTTGAATTTCTAATAGTTGTCAGTGTATTTCTATTTTATTGTGCGCAAGGAAGCACAGAGGGAGAATTCATTCTAATCATATTATGCATCTCAGAAATAGCTGCAGAAACAAATCAATCAGCCCTTCACATTGTAAAAATCTGGTAGACAGATGATTACATTGCTAAGCTTTTTTGCCTTGAACTAATTCTCAGTGGTTCAAATATTGGTTTCTTTTCTACTAAATTTTCTACAGCATACCTCTCAATGTAGAATAAATTTTAAGAATTTACTTACTTTGGGACAAATGTAAATACCTTTTTACATTTTTTATTATTGACTGAGCTATACAATTTGTCCCCCAAATAAGGGAACTTTATCTATTTTTTCTCCATATATACATCTTTATTTGTCATGCCAATAAAGAAACTCAGTGTATATATTTCTCTGTATTAAGAAATAGGTAAGTTAACCAGGAGTCTGTAAATAGAATGTCTCACAATATTTTCTACTTCAGTATGATTTTTTTAGTATGTAACAAACACCTATGTCATAACCATATTTATAACTCCCAAAGTTGATTACCTTTTTTTTGCCTTCGTTCTCATTTAGTGTTTCCTCATCTTTTTGCTTGTCTTAAACTTTCCACCAATTACTTATAAATAACCAATGCACCTCTGTGACTTTTCATTCCACCTATGATGATAAACACCGTGTGTAACAATTTATGACAAATGTAGAATTGAAGAGTACAGACACACAAAAAAAGAAAACTTTACAATAAATGGTGTTAGGACTATTGGATATAGTATGAAAACAAAACTGATTCCTACCATATCCCATTTTCTGACACCAATTTGACATTAATTGCAGATCTAAATGTAAAAGGCAAAAAAAATGTTCTTAAGCAAGAATAAAAAAAGTATGAATCATAAAGAAAAAGACAGATGATATGTTAACCAATTTGTGTGTAAGGCTGAGGCTATGACCGTACTTATTTGCTGTTGTCATTGTTATACCTCCAATAATGTTTCCTGAAAGAGAAAAGAGTGAAAATTGATACTGAACCAACTCCAAAGAAGTCAATTATATGAGAGAGCTGCCCATTAGAAAGTTGAGACCCCAGGCAGGGCGATGCAGCCAAATCATGAAAACCTGGAAATGATGAAGCCAGGGAAATAAAGAACCTAATTTCACTCACCACCTGCACTGTAATCGGCCATGCCTTCAAGTGATTAAATCTAACTAGAAGTTAGATGACACAGAAGTTTCTGACACAGTTCTGACATAGAAATTGCTTGCCAAAATACAGAATGGCATCATCGAGGTAGAGTATGGATCTAGCATAATATGGAAGTGCAAAGTTATAAAATAGTCAAGTCACTAATAAAAAATAGCTAGGTGGA
>NW_011888868.1:3961974-3962298 GCF_000151845.1 Pteropus vampyrus | reverse complement strand
CATCAAATACTTGAAGAAGAATTAATGCCAATTCTTCTCAAATTCTTCCTAAAAATTGAAAAAAAGAAAATACTTTCAAACTGATTTTACAAGGCCAGCATTGTCCTGATACTAAAGCCAGACAAGGACACAATATAAAAAGCAAACAACTGAACAATATTCCTATGTAAATAGATGCAAAAATTCTCAACAGAATACTAGCAAACTGAATTTAATAGTACATAAAAGAACGATACACCATGACCAACAGAAATTCCTCAGTGGAATGCAAAGATGAATCAACATTTGTAAGTCAATCAATTTGATACATTACATCAATAGAAT
>NW_011888868.1:3956269-3958759 GCF_000151845.1 Pteropus vampyrus | reverse complement strand
CCACTCATCAGAAAAAATACAATCTTGAAATATAATGTTACTGAATAATGTTTGCTTTATAATATTTACATTTATAAATACCTCTCTAAACAACATAAGTTAATTTTGCTTGTTTTTTTGATATTTACATAAAATCATATTGTATGTATGAAATTTCAACTTTTTTTATTTTGCTTCAGTATTAATTCGTGAGATACATCTATTCTTCTAAGCATACTTTTATTTTTATTATTTTTTATTTTTTTTAATTAAAGAAATGAATTTAATTTTTTCACCCATCTACCTCCCCTGCCAGGCATAACTTTATTTCATTCATTTCCCTCTATGTAATATTCTACAATTAATTTGTTCAATCTAGGTAGACATTTGATGGGTTATAAACAATGCTTTTGTGTTGACTTTTACAATCAACGTTTTTAAAAATATTCATGAATGAGTATTTTGGTGCTCATATACATAGTTATCTTGAGGCTATACACCAAATTTGAAATTGCTGATTCATAAGACATTTACCTTCAAAGTCAGCAAGTAATGGGATTCTGCTTCCCAAAAATGGTATGCACGCTTGCCATTTTCTTAGCAATAAAAATTTATTTTTTTGAAAATCTGGTATATCTCATTATCATTTTACTTAATTTCCCCTGGGGCAGATATACCTTGAATCTAATGGAATTTGAGTTTCCTTGCTCTATGATAATTCCTTCATGTTAATGGCAGTCACTGCCACATATGTATTATTTGATTGCTAGCCACCTAGGTATAGGAATGACTTCCAGGATTATTCTACTGAATCACTCTGTAACACATCATGAAAGTGTTGAGTCAAAGGTTTTATCAAGGTGAAAACACGTACTAATCAGCAGACAGAAGTTACATGTATTTAATAATGTACTAAGAGAAATTTCATATCAAATATTAATTGGATATTAAAAACAGCAATTATAGATTACATAAAAATAAAACAAAATAATAAATATGGGTGATTAAATAAACATATTATTCTACTTTCAAAAGCATATTGTATTTAATATTTTCTTATGGCCAAGTAATATTCCATTATATACATGTATCATATCTTTATCTAATCATTTGTGACAACATGGATGGATCTTGAGATTATCATACTAAGTGAAATAAGTCAAACAGAAAAAAGTTGAGAACTATATGATTGCACTAATATGTGGAATATAAAACTGAAAGCAACAAACAAGACAACAAACAAAAACTTATAGACACAGACAACAGTTTAGTGGTTACCGCAGGAAAGGGGGGAAGGGTGGAAGATGCTGGTAAAGGGATTCAAATATGTGGTAACAGAAGATTTGACTTTGAGTGGTGAACACACAGTGCAATACACAGATGATGCAAACTGAATTATATACTTGAAACCTATATAATTTTATTCGCCAATGTCACTCAGATAAATTTTAAAAAATAAAATAAAAGTAAAAGCATATCATAATACAAACAATTTTTTTATCATACCGAAAGTGCTGATTAACACTGACTAGCAAAATAATTTGAGGCAAACTTCAATTTAATTTAATAAGTAGATTTTAATAAATGAAAGACATTAATTCCCAAAGAAAATAAATAGGTCCTTGGGTTTATTGATTATGCAATCATTAAAAATTATTGAATCATACAAAACACTGAGAAAAATAAATATCTTTATATTTTGACTTTGAATACTAACATCATCGAAAAATCCACAACATGGTATTACAAATGTATTGATGAAAAACTGGTAGAGAATATACATTACTTATTCAACAAGTGGATTTAAAATTCAATTAAGTCTTATAGATAATGTATGAAAAGAACTTGACAGTTTTCCAAATTTGGACAGCACTCCTAAAATTTTACATATTACTTATCTATGACAATTATGAAGCTAAAAAGAACTTTTACAACACAGCAAATAAAAATTTTAAATTATCTTTATAATCTATAGAAAATACTTCAAAATCAACATCATATGAAAAGGCCGTCAGAGAGCATATAGTCAAAAAATATATATACAATTATGTCATACAGTTATTTAACATAAATATGTTAATTTTCTGGATTTGTGATAATATGTGACATGTATCAGCTGTTTAAAATATGTAATTTGCTATTTCTTTATCTCATCCTAAGCAAATATTTACTTTTGTGCTTAATATTCATGAACTCATTTTTTTAAAATAATCTCTAAAATAATATTTAGTTTCCTGAAAAATCTAACCATTTTTCTCTTCACATTTCTCCATTTACTAATGAGGTTGGCCTCTTTATTTATACATTCATTAAACATTTTAATTTCCTGTTTTTGAATGTCTTACAAATCCTTTTCATACTTATCCTATTAAAATATCTGTCTTATTCTTACCGATTTGTATGTGTACTTTATGTTTTGAATTTTGGTTTCTCATTATATATGTATACGACAATGGGCATTAACTTGTCTCTTCATTCTGTTAAAGATATCTTTTGACAAATGTTACTTTT
>NW_011888868.1:3953642-3956219 GCF_000151845.1 Pteropus vampyrus | reverse complement strand
TCAACATATATAAATCAGTTGTGTTTCTATATACTAGCAACAAGCTCTCTGAAAAAATATTGAAAACAATTACATTCACTAGAGCATCGAAAACAGAAAGTACTTAGGAATAAATTGATTTAAGTAGGTAAAATATCTGTACGCTGAAACTTATAAGACATTGTTGAAAAAAATTGAAGAATAATATAAATTATAAAGAATAAAAATAAATAAGATGATAGCTCATGTTCATGAATTGGAAAAGTTAATATTGTTAAAATGTCCATACTTCCCAAAGCCATCTATAGATTCAATGCAATCTCTACCATGATTCAATATTTGTTACAGAAACAGAAAAAAAATTTTCTAAAATTCATATGGATCCACAAAAGACCAAAAAAAAAAATTGTTGAGAAATGAGAGCAAAGCAGGAAGTAACATGCTACCTGAGTATAAATTGTTGTACATAGCTACAATAATTAAATAATATGGTACTGACATAAACAATAGACACATAGACCAATGAAACAGAATAGATAGCCTAGAAATAAATCCATACATATACATTCAACCAGTGCTCAAAGAAATTAAGAATATAAAATGGAAAATGTATAATCTCTTCAATAAATAGTGTTAAGGAAACTAGATAACCACATACAAAAAAGTGAAATTGGACCCTTACCTTACACCACTTAAAAAATTAACTCTACGTTGATTAAATATTTAAATATAAGGCTAGAAACCAAAAAACTTCTAGAAGAATACATAAGGAAAAAGTTCCTTGACAGTAATTTTGACAATAATTTTTTTTTTTTAACATGAAACTGAAAGTATAACCAATGAAAGCAAAAATAAGTAAGTAGGACTACATCAGACTGAAAATCTGCACAGCAAAATCAAAGATCAACCGAATGACAAAGCAACCTACAGAATGGAGAAAAAAAATCTTCCAAATTTCGTATTTGACAAGAGTTTAATATCCAAAATATATGAGAAACTCATACAAATCCCCCCAAATAATCCAATTTAAAAAATGGAGAAAGGACCTGAATAGATATTGCCAAAGAGCTCTTTAATTCCTCCCACCTTAATACCTTTATCTAATATAAACCACTCCTTCCCACTCATCAGAAAAAATACAATCTTGAAATATAATGTTACTGAATAATGTTTGCTTTATAATATTTACATTTATAAATACCTCTCTAAACAACATAAGTTAATTTTGCTTGTTTTTTTGATATTTACATAAAATCATATTGTATGTATGAAATTTCAACTTTTTTTATTTTGCTTCAGTATTAATTCGTGAGATACATCTATTCTTCTAAGCATACTTTTATTTTTATTATTTTTTATTTTTTTTAATTAAAGAAATGAATTTAATTTTTTCACCCATCTACCTCCCCTGCCAGGCATAACTTTATTTCATTCATTTCCCTCTATGTAATATTCTACAATTAATTTGTTCAATCTAGGTAGACATTTGATGGGTTATAAACAATGCTTTTGTGTTGACTTTTACAATCAACGTTTTTAAAAATATTCATGAATGAGTATTTTGGTGCTCATATACATAGTTATCTTGAGGCTATACACCAAATTTGAAATTGCTGATTCATAAGACATTTACCTTCAAAGTCAGCAAGTAATGGGATTCTGCTTCCCAAAAATGGTATGCACGCTTGCCATTTTCTTAGCAATAAAAATTTATTTTTTTGAAAATCTGGTATATCTCATTATCATTTTACTTAATTTCCCCTGGGGCAGATATACCTTGAATCTAATGGAATTTGAGTTTCCTTGCTCTATGATAATTCCTTCATGTTAATGGCAGTCACTGCCACATATGTATTATTTGATTGCTAGCCACCTAGGTATAGGAATGACTTCCAGGATTATTCTACTGAATCACTCTGTAACACATCATGAAAGTGTTGAGTCAAAGGTTTTATCAAGGTGAAAACACGTACTAATCAGCAGACAGAAGTTACATGTATTTAATAATGTACTAAGAGAAATTTCATATCAAATATTAATTGGATATTAAAAACAGCAATTATAGATTACATAAAAATAAAACAAAATAATAAATATGGGTGATTAAATAAACATATTATTCTACTTTCAAAAGCATATTGTATTTAATATTTTCTTATGGCCAAGTAATATTCCATTATATACATGTATCATATCTTTATCTAATCATTTGTGACAACATGGATGGATCTTGAGATTATCATACTAAGTGAAATAAGTCAAACAGAAAAAAGTTGAGAACTATATGATTGCACTAATATGTGGAATATAAAACTGAAAGCAACAAACAAGACAACAAACAAAAACTTATAGACACAGACAACAGTTTAGTGGTTACCGCAGGAAAGGGGGGAAGGGTGGAAGATGCTGGTAAAGGGATTCAAATATGTGGTAACAGAAGATTTGACTTTGAGTGGTGAACACACAGTGCAATACACAGATGATGCAAACTGAATTATATACTTGAAACCTATATAATTTTATTCGCCAATGTCACTCAGATAAATTTTAAAAAATAAAATAAAAGTAAAAGCATATCATAATACAAACAATTTTTTT
>NW_011888868.1:3937823-3951902 GCF_000151845.1 Pteropus vampyrus | reverse complement strand
GTTGAATAGTAGTGATAATAACAGATTGTGCAGATTACTGATCTCAAAGATAAATCATTTAATGTTCTACTCATATTTTAGTTGTGTGTGTGTGTGTATATCTGTGTGTGTGTTTAAACAATGATCTTTATTTTTAATTGCTTAAAAACTCCTTTGCAATAAATAGATACTAAATTTTGTCAACAGCTTTTTGAAATATATTTATATCATTATTTGATATTTCTTTTATTCTAATATGGTAGTAAATTACATTAAACATATTTGTCATTTTAAAATACTTTTTTATTTCTAAAATTATCCCAAAGCACTTGATGCTAAACTAATTTTGATAATGTTTAAAAACAGTTAACCTAAAAACAAAACTTTAGTGACATCAGCAAAATAGGAGAGAGGAACTCAAAAAACATTTCTCACCAAAAAAGCAGTAAATAAACTGGCAAAACTGTTAGAATAAATTTAACAAAAATATGGGAAATTAGTAAACAATTTTTACCAAACAGTCAAGTGTTTAGTCAAGAAAAATAAAAACTGAAAATTAGTAAGAGATTTTAAATTTACCCTGATCACATGGCTTTCTCTCTATTTTGACAGTGGCCTTGAAGACAGAAGCCTATATTCTCAGTATAGATTTTTAGTATTGGAGGAAACAAAATAAATTTTATTCTCAAAAAATTATAGTTGTTGGATTTAAGCTCTAGGTGGCTCAGTGAAAAACTCAGTCAAAACTCTTGTCTTTTTTTTTGCCTGACTCAGAACTCACCCAAAGCTGAGACTGCTTCATACATGTGATCTAGAAAGTCACATGTATGCTTAGTGCTGGGTATATAGTCAGAAAATACCTGAGGACAACCTAAGCCCTCAACTCTGATTGACCTACAGGCTCTACACAAGCAGGAAGTGAAGGCTAAGACAAAACTGTTAAGTGTCTGGCTGAGGGTTGCAAATGTGCCTCAATGTACACAGAATCGATCTGCAAAAACTAGAATAATAATATTATTTTTTCCTTTTTGGGCGGAGGTAGTTTCAAGCCTTTAAGAAAATCTATGTCAATTTTACTAGCTCAACAGAAAATGTTATTGGTCACACAGGACAGAGGATACAGACTTTACTGAATTTATTCACAAAAGTCACTAAATAAAGTACAACAAATAGCAACAATAAATCTTGAGGAGATGTGAGAATTTTATTCCATAGTTGCCACATTATAATATTAAAAATGTAAAGTTTTCAACAGAATATTGAAGACACGCAAAGAAGAAGTAGAGTCCATAAAATGGAAAAATAAATAAATAAAAACTATCCCATAGGAAATCCTGACATGGGACTTACTAGACAAAATTTAACTATCTAAATATACTCAAAAAGTTAAAATCAAGTACAAATAACTAAAAATAAAATCTCTGAAGATGTAGAAAAAATATATATAAATTATAAATAAAACCAAATAAAAGACTTGAAAAGTAATTACTAAAATTAAAACAATAATAATAATAATTAGGGAGGTTCAACAGTAGATTTTCGTAAGCAGAAGAGAAGATCAGTGAATTTTAAAATAGATCATGTAGAGGAAAAAGAAAGAAAAAAACATAAAGAGGTAATAATAAAGCTCAAAAGACCTATGGGATACCATCAAGCATAACCAAAACACACAAATGAGAATCCCAGAAGAAGAAATTAAAAGGCAGAAAAAGTATTTGAAGAAATAATAGCAAAAAACTTATCAAATTTTATGAAAAATCTAAATCTACACATCCTAGAAACTAGGTGCACCCATATAAGATAAACTTAAAAAGATACATACCAAAATATATCAAAATCACATTTTGAAAGCCAAAAACTAAGATAAAATCCAAAAGCATAATTTGAAAAAATAATTTAACAAAAATAGAGACTGAAATACTCACTTTCGATAATTGATAAAACAATTAGATTAAAAGTAAATGAGAAAAAGAAGACATGAACAACAATATAAACTAATCACACTAACAGACATCTATAATATACTTGAACAAATAACAGTATAATACAAATTCTTCTCAAGTACACATGGAACATTCTTGAGAATAGACCATATGTTAGGCCACAAAACAAGCTTTAATAAATTTATAAAGATTGAAATAATACAAATTATGTTTATTAATCACAATAAAATGAAACTAGAAATTAATAGCAGCAGAAAAACAAAAAAAATGTGAAAATTATCATTTTTAAACAACAAATAGATCAAAGAAGAAATCACATGGGAAATTAGAAAATTTCCTTAAGACTAATAAGAATAAAAACAACACGTAATAAAATTTATGGGCTGCAGCAAAGGCAATGCTAAGAGGGAAAATTATAGCTATAAATGCTTATATTAAAAAAGAATAAAGATCTCAAATCTTTAACATAACTTTATGCTAAAAATTTGGAAAAATGATCAAACTAAGTCCAAAGCTAGTAGAATAAGGAAATAAAAAAATAGGTCAGAGATAAAGAAGATGGAAATAGGAAATAGTGGAGAAAATCAATAAAACCGATAGTTTCTTTTATAAAATTGACAAATATTTGCTATTTAACAAAGAAATAAAATATTCAAATAACTAAAATCTGGGATTAAATATGGGAAATAACTACCAAGTAAAGAATATTATAAAAGAATATTCTACATTTGTATGCCAACAAATTAAATAACTTAGAGGAAATGAAGAAATTCCTAGCACATCAATTACTAAAACTGACTCAGGAAGAAATAGAAAAGTTGTACAGATATATAAAGAGTAAACGAATTGAATCAGTACAAAAACTTCCGACAAATAAAAGCCTAAAACTGAATTATTCTATTGCAGAAGACTTTTCAAGAATGATCAAGCTTTTAAAGAATAATTAACACCAATACTTGAAGCCTATTCCAAAAATAGAATCAGGTGAAACAATTTCTAACATATTCTCTAAGACCAATATTACACTTACATTAAAACCATCACAAGAAAACTATACAGCAATATTCCTTGTAAATATGTACATTGACATTCTCAAAAAAGTACTAGAAAAGCAAATCTAGCAACCTATTAAAATGATTATATCTTACAACCAGAGTTTTTCCACAAACACAGTTTCAACGAAGTGAAGACAATCAGTGCAATGCACCAGAACAATACGATAAACATAGAATAAAGGAGGGGGTGTCACATGATGATCTCAATTAATACAAAAAAGCATTTGATAAAATTCTTCAATGTTTTTCTATGATAAAAACTAAATAAACTAAGAATAAGAAATATCCTCAAGCTGATAAAAATCATCTATCTAATACGGATAGCCAATAGACATATGAAAAGATGCTCGAGGTCGCTAATCATCAGAGAAATGTAAATTAAAACCACAATGAGATATCACCTCACATCTGTCAGAATGGCTATTATCAATAAATCAAAGGACAACAAGTGTCGACGAGGATGTGGAGAAAAGAAAACTCTCCTACATTGTTGGTGGGATTGCAAATTGGTACAACCATTATGGAAAACAGGCTGGAAATTTCCCTAAAAATTAAAAATGGATATACCTTTTGACTCAGAAATTACACTTCTGGACATTTATCCAAAGAAAACCAAAATAATAATTTGTGAAGATCTATGCATCCCATTATTCATGGCAGAACAATTTACAATAGCCAAGATATTGAAGCAACCTAAATGCCCATCAACAGATGATTGGATAAAGAAGTTACGATTCATATATACAATGGAATATTACTCAGCCATTAAAAATTGAATTCCTACCATTTGCAATGACTCAGATGGACCTAAAGGTTCTTATGCTGAGTGAAATAAGTCAGACAAAAATAAATACCATAAGATTTCACTTATATGTGGAATCTAAGAAACAAATAAACAAACAAAAAAACTGAACAAACTTAACAAAAAGAACTGACTAAAATATAGAGGACAATCTGGTGATAGCCAGAGAGGAGGGAGTTTGGGAGGCTGGGAGAATGGGGTCAAGGTTTAAAGAAGTACAAATCAGTAGTCGATAGATGGTCATGGGGATGGGGAACACAGGATAGGGAATGCAATACTTGATGTGTTGGCTAGGTGGAGAATCAGAAGACAGAAAGATCAATTAGGGAGATCATTTTATAAACTATATAAATGTCTAACCAGTGTACTCTATACTTGAAACTAATAGAATTAAATTAAAAAAAAAACACAACTAACATCTTAATGTTAAAAGACTGAAAGTTCTAAGAGCAGGAAAAGACAGGGTTTCTGCTCTCCTACTTCAACACTGTATTTGAAGGTCTAGCCAAGACATTTAAGTGACAGAAGTCATCCAAATGGGAAAGGATGAAATAA
Organism: Pteropus vampyrus; assembly: GCF_000151845.1. Classification (NCBI taxonomy): domain Eukaryota; kingdom Metazoa; phylum Chordata; class Mammalia; order Chiroptera; family Pteropodidae; genus Pteropus; species Pteropus vampyrus. Next base: position 3,947,568 of record NW_011888868.1, on the reverse strand, counting down.
AACTAATGGTAATTGTAAATGATATAATCTCATATAGAGAAAATTGCAATGAATCTATGCAAAAATATTTTGAGATACTGAATGATTCCAGTTTTAAATTTATTTCTACATTTATCAGTTTTAGAAGCAAAACGGTAGTTGCTACCACCCTCTCATGAAAATGAAGAAATTATTATGTTTACATTTCCTTCCACCTCATCCACTCCCACACTTGTTAGCTTTATGGGCATCAAATGAGATTTTTTTCCAAAGCAATAATTCTTAAATTATTTCATATTGCTATTATTTTAATAATAGTGATATTTTTGCATGTATTATAATGTATCATAGTTATATAAACTATTTTTAAATGGACAAAATGTTCTTTGCAAGTTATTTCTCATACAAATTCCCAACTTTTCTGTAACATTCCTTTTATCATAGCCTGAAGTGCTTGTTTATTTGTTTGTTTCCCTCAGTATGAAATCAGTGTTAACAAAGCTATTGAATCTTTATCATATCTGAGAAATTCTTTGCTTTGGATTTTTTATGTGCAACAACTTAATTAGATGCAGAAATTTCAGTTCAAAACATATCTTTTCAAAGCTATATACTATATTGTATTTTATTTTGAAATATGAATATCATGTTATTAAGGAAAGTTTGAGAACAGCCTATTTTTTTTCTTTGACACTTTAGTCCAGTCTTAATGTTTGTAGAATTTTTTTCACTACTCTTAGAATTAAATAAGTATTTAAAAATATAATCTCATGGTTATTATTCTCCCTTATCCTGAGAAATTAATATTTATCATAAATTTTCTCAGTACAAAAAATGAATTTTTTCTTTATTTTATCTTGGAAAATTTCCCTTTTCATTTTTATGTACACTGTGTGATAAACTCAAATTTATAATTTTAACCCGCTAGTGTCTGTTTCCTTGAGATACATTACTAGTCCTGAAGTCATATCACATTCTGTGATCGTATTACTTGTATATGCGAATTCCTCTGTTTGCTTATATAAACTTTTAGTCTACACTCTTAACATTGTAATTTTTATCTACTGTTTCATAGTGTTATCACTTTTATTTTTTTCCTTAAGAGAGTAAAATACTTAATGCCTAAAATTATATTCATTCATAGAGCTGAATTATCCCAAACCGTGTACACAACTTTTTATCTTTTAAAATGATTTTTACAGATCTTATAGTTCGTTTATATTTTTGGTTTATCTCCAAGTAGGCTCATTTCAGACCAAATCTTCCTTTTTCCCTGAAAAGATTCTTATTGGCTCTTTTGTACACTATTGCATCAGTTTTATGATTCCTTTAGGAATAAAGGTAGAGGACAAGTGCCATAGATTTCTAAATTAGATAGAGAAACATTATTGCTGTAATGCATAAATCACTGCATTTCAGTAGCTTAACATAACAGAAATTTGTTTCCTGCTTACATGGCAACCCACTGTTGGTGTTCAGGTCTGAGGTACTTAAGGAACCTAGGCCCCCCATCATGTAACAATGCTATTCACTAGAGCTCTTCATTTTTAGTCAATCAGTTAGCAGAAGGAGAAAAAGAGGATATGAAGGAAATTCACCTGCTATTTAAAATGCCCTTGGCCAGAATAACACTCATTGCATTTGTCATCATTTTATTGACAAAATTAATCCCATGTTCGTACCTACTAATGGAAGAAGAAGGCTGGTAAATGTGGTGTCTACCTGAGCAGCTATTAAAGTAAATATATTTCTATATATGTATAAAAAAGAAGAGAAATTGATTAAACAACTAAGAACAGATATTGATTAAACAACTAATCCCTTCATCATATTTATATTTCATCCTCCTGACCATTAATTATCAATGAACATCCTTCTCACATATAGTACATATTCACCTCTGTCCAAGGAAGACAACCCAAAGTCCCATTTAGTCACAAAAGCCAACTCAGATGAATATGAATATTCTTATTTAAAAGATGTTAGACTAGGGAGGACAGGAGAACAGAATACAATGCTGGATCAATTTTTGTTTGTTTGTTGTTTTGTTTTTTATATGGGTGTATGCACTAGAGATTCTGGAAATCAGTCCTCTATTTTATTTGGTTAGTCCACTTACCTCGGGCTTAACAATGACTGGTATTTAATGAGATTGAAATGTCAGAACTTCCTTTGTAAACAAAGAGGAAGATATCTAACAGCTTACAAAAGTACACATGTTAGAGAGGATATATCATATGCATTTCTCTACCTCATTACCCAAGACAACCCAGAGATCATAATTCAGTAAGGTATTGAAAAATCTATTAGGGAGAGGAAATCTCTATGCTTCTGCCCTATCTTGGCCAGGGGCAATGGTGTCAAAGGCCACCATTAAACTTTTTGATGTCAATGGGAATGATAATATCCAAGAGTAGCAGAGGCCAAATGACAATGTATATCATTAAAGATGAGGCAGGTGAATTTGCCTAAATGGTCAGCAGGGACTACATGATTATCAGAATGTTTTGAAATGCAGTCTTGATCAGTAGCTCAATAATGACAGTGTTCTTAAGAAATAAATATATGGATATTTCCTTCTGTAACAGGAAAAAATATTGTCTTGTGGCCAAAAAACATGAACTGATCATCACAGTGGAAGAGACATGTATTAGTTGTTGCAAAATTTGTGTAAAGATGAAAGGTAATCCTTCATAAGCTTATAATTCAGAAAGACCTACCATTAATTTTAGAGAACATGTCTTTGTAGTTTCTTTCTTTTTTTTGTTCGTTTAATATATTTTAATTTATACTAAAATAAACTTGACCTTTCTTAAAGTAGGATATAATATTAAATCCTTGTTAACATAGCTTGCAATGTTTGCATAGCACTTACTAATATTAGTATACCATGTATGAAATAGTCACTTTACTGCTTTTGGAATTTTTGTCATATCTGATTCATTTCTGTTATGCCTAACACTGTGAAAGATATATTTACAAATAAAGCAAAAAACAATGATCCTTCTAAATTTAAATGATATAAAATAGATTTATAAGGATTGAATTTCAAAATTAAAAATTATGTAATTTATAGACCTTGATATGTACTTATAATTGTTTTCTAAAATAATCTTTATTTTAACAAGAATTATGATGGTGTCCTTTTAATGAAACCATTACCAGCACCAAAACATGTTTTTAATGTCTGTTCATCTGCTTAAACTGATACTATCAACTTTGTGATATCCTTTATGCCCAATATCATTCTAAACACCTGAAGTTAGAACTTTCTATCATATGACATTGAATCGTCTATTTCTGAAAGTCTTCATTCACCCTCTTATTTGGGGGATCATTTCACATCTGTTCTTTAATTTTCTCACTGATATTTTTATTTCCTCTCTCAGGAGTAACCAGAAAAATAAAACTAGCACTTTTGACATTAGGTATTACTTGTTTTGTTTTTCACGGGACAGTAATTTTCTGATCCTGACATTTATGAATCCCAACACTTTCTATATAAAATCCTACATAAGAATAAAATAATTAGCTGTGTCCTAAAATATTGTAGGATGCATGATAATGACATTGCGTTTGGTGAGTACCCATTTGCCAAGTACTTGGCAGAAATGATCAAATTTGTCTTAAAATTACTTTGAAATAGTATTAATTCAGGTACAATAGATACTGCTTTCACACAGATTCCAAAATTCAACGTCTAGAGTATAGTCTAGTAGTCTTAAATTTCTTTCTCTGCATCCATATTTGTCTCACAAGTCTATCATTCTCTCACAAGCAACATCCCTTGTAACCCTCAGTGATTCTCAGCTAGGGAATGATGTGACCTTCTTCAGATAGTAAGCTCACTTAATAATACGTCCTCCAAAAAGAAAAACAAAAACAAACAACAAACAACAAAACATCTCTTACAAAATAGTCATTTGACTAGATAGGTCCTCTCTAGATTTCTTCTTGCTTATTCATGAAGCTACTGGAGGGTCAGTCTAGAAAGATAATCTAACTTATATACCTAAAAGTTGGTGCTGGCTGCTGTGCATGGAGTTTTGGATTCTCCTCTATGTAGCCTCTCCAACTCAATAGGTTAAATTGGCTTCTGTTCATGGAGATCTTAGGGCAGCATTCCAAGAAATTGAGAACAGAAGATGAAAGGTCACTTAAAGTCCAGTCTCAATAATTGTATGATATTGTTTTTGCTAAATTGTATTAATCAATCAAAATAAGTCCCAAAGCCAACCAGGAGTGGGGAAACAGAATCTACCGCTAGACTGGAGAAGAAGCAAAGTCACAGTAAAATGATTATACATACCTAATTGGGAAGAATCTGTGGCCATATTTTGCAATCTACCTTAGGCTCTCTCTGACCACAATTATTTACATCACTCCTTCATCAAAAATTTACTCTCCTCCTCACAGAACCTGAAAAGTTTCATCCAATTATGGCATCAAGTTCAAAAACCAATATCTCATGATCTGAATCTAGCTCATATACAGATGAGGCTTCTTGTGTATAGCTCCCCTTGATCCAGAGAACTATAAATTAGAACAAGTTACCAGCGTCATTCCCCTCCTCAGTACACATTTACGTGATGGGGACAGGATAATTGTTACACAGTCACTTTTAAAAGGGGAAGAGTGTTAGAACATAGTGATCACCGAGTTCTAACTATGCTGAAATTCAGCTAGGCACATATTGCCATTCCCTCCTACTCTGGAAGGAGAACATGGTTTTTGATAAAGATGTATTTTTTGTTCTCTATGAGTGTCTTTTCAGTGCATTTTTCTAAATATCTCTTGGCTCTGCCCTCTTGAATCTTGCTCTACCTTCTAAGATTTTTTTTTTTGATATGAAAAATAGCCAAAAATTATTTCTACATTTTTCTCTCAGCCTGTTTTCTAACCATATATATTTTGTGAAAGAGAATTTTTTCATTTTGAAATATCTCAGGGTTTTTTTTTTTTTTTCATCTAAACTGATACCCTTTTCACTAATACAACATGATTTTGAAGTGCGTGAGTTTCCTAGGAATCTTATTGTAGTTTCCTTATGTCTCAATAGATCCATCCATAACTATTTTGGAAACAGTCATCTCTCTATGTTAAACATGCATAATATTGCTGTGAGGTGACATATTGTGTTTCTATATTTGTAAAACTTTTTTTTAAAATTAATTAACATATTAATTAATTAACTTTTTTAGCTGTGAAGTTTTACTAGGCATTTCTTTAATTTTCAGAGGTCTTAACAAAGAGGGTATATTTGTAATCTCTTCTAGGCCAACTAGACATAAGAAACATTTTTATTTCCAATTCACACATATGCTGGATTTTTTTTATTTGTTTTCTATATTCGACTTGAAACTAAACATTTCCTTCATAAGTTCATTTCTGCTTCACATGCCTTATAGTGAAAATTCAAAAAAATTTAACTGCCACTTTCAGTAGTTTGCCTGGAAATCTCTTTAGCAAGTTTCACACATTCATTAAATGCATGTTCAAACTTCTAATCTATCACAGGAGAAAATTTGCCAATTGTTCTTTCACTATTGCACACCAGTTGCCCTTTGTCCAGTCGCAGATAATAGTCTTCTTTTCTCACTACTTTTCCAGCCTTTAACCATCTCTCAGTTCCAGAATCAAAGCCCTATTTTAAGTTTTTATTAAGGGAGCACCCAATTACCTAATACCAACTACTGTAACAGTATATACCAAACACCTCAAAACTCAGTGACTTAAAAACACAACTATCATTTACATCTTCACGATTTTTTTTTCAGTCCTAGGCTCAACTGGGTGTCTTATCTCTGTTCTATTTGGCTTGTTCATGCATTTCTAGTGATTGCCTAGAGGGTCTAAGATGGCGTCACTCTATATCTACTATCTTACCTGGGATGACTGGCATGGTTAGATTTGAATATTTCTCTTCTTATTCTTGTTAGCTTTTACTCTCCAGGGCCTTTCTGTTCATATGGATTCTCATCCTCAAGGAGACTCCTTTAAATAGAATCTCTGAGCAGTAAAAAAGCAAAACCTGCAACTCCTCGTAAGGCTTGACATTTTCACAATAATATTGTTACATTCCACTGTTTAAAAAAGCCACAAAGTTAGCCCAGCTTCACTGTAGAAGGAGATTGACAACACAAGCGGGTGGATTCAGCATGAAATGACTCACTAATGACAGTTATATAATAATCTGTAATATTACTCTAGAACAAGAGGTGTTTTATATCTCATTAAGAGATGGCATATATAATATATATTTAAATATTATTCTAGAGATTAAATAAACAGGGAAAATTCCATTGTAACCAATTCCTACATACTCTGGTTGAGAATATTAATCAAATAATCAAATATTTTTGGAGAAGCAGAGCAGAGTGGTTAAAGTCACAGAGTTTAGATACAATACCTGAATTCATATCCTGGGTTGATTAGTTTTTTGCTACATGATTATGGGTATTTCTCTTTGAGTCTCACTTTTTTAATCTGCACAATGGGATAGAAAAACTAATAATAGTAATTTATCTCTGCTTTTACTTTCCTTGCTTTTGAGGTCAGATTCATAAAATTCTCTCTAAAACCAAGGTCCATGAGTTTAGTACCTATGTTTTCTTCTATGAAATTTATTGTTTCAGGTCTTATATTTAGTTCTTTAATCCATTTTGAGTTAATTTTTGTGTATGATGACAGCAGTTTAGGTTCATTCTTTTGCATGTGGCTTTCCAATTTTCATAGAATCATTTATTGAAGAGGCTTTCTTTCTTCCATTGTATATTTATGGCTCCTTTGTCAAAAATTATTTGTACATATATATGTGGGTTTATTTCTGGACTTTCAATTCTGTTCCATTAGTCCAAATGTCAGCTTGTCTGCCAATACTATGCAGTTTTGATTATTGTCGCTTTGTAGTATAATTTGGCATATAAAACTAAAGCAACAAATGAACAAGACTAACAAACAAAAACTAATAAACACAGATAACAGTTTAATAGTTACCAGAGGGAAAGAGGGGAGGAGGGAAGTAAATAAGGGTAAAGGGTATCAAATATATGGTGATGGAAGGAAATTTAACTTTGGGTGGTGAACACACAATGTAATATACATATGATGCTTTATTAAATTGTATACTTTATTAACCAATACCACCCCCAATAAATTTAATAAAAAATAATAACCAATCTCTTAGATTAAATAAAAAAGCTTATAGAATATTTCCAGGCATATAGTAACCTTCATCTGTGGCAGATTAATATGAATAAAATTGGGGTAGTTGAGAAAGACCAAAAATAAAATTATAGCTGAGTGTTTAACTCTCTTGATAAATCTATTTTCAAGTATCTAGAGAAATTCAGAAATGGGGTATGCAAACGAGATTGAGAAGATGGCTTTAAATACATGAGTAAGAATAGATAGAAAAAAAACTGGTACTATGCAATCTAGGAAAAAAAGCCTAATTGTGAAAAAGCGTGAAAGGGGAACCTAAAGGGATCAAGTCTGGGTCATGGTCTAGCCGCAGGAGAGAGTCATAGATGAAGGTGAATGCCAACAGTGTCCTGTGCTCTGGGCCAGATGTTGGGTTTTTCTACTGGAATTTATAGGAAGCTATGGACATATTTTAAACAGCATAATTCCATACATAAATTTGTATTTTATAAGAACACTCTATTAGCAAAGTCATAAAAATTGTAAAAGATCCTCAGAGAGTATATCTCTACAACCTGGTGTCTGGTTGGATGATGCAAATGAGAAGAAAGAGTCAAAATTTTAATGTATAGGAAAGATTTTTTAGTAATACAGTTGTTGCATAAAATAAAGTGTATGTGTATACTCATAAATATGAAAGACTTTTCCAAAAGTAACACAGGCCTATAACCATTTATACAAATTTCTAAAATCCATAAACACAGATGAAGCTTACCCTACTTGGACTGATTTATGGAAAATTGGAAGTGATATAAAATACTTATTATCTAAAGTTTTCCCACTTACAATATATTTTAATAATATTTATAGTTTTTGTAATTTATTTTAATATGAGGTGGTTATATTATAAAATATGTACATATCTGTATATATGTGTATGTTATATGTATGAATTCTGAAATACTTCAGGTGCCAGAAGCTTTGAGATAAAAAAAAATATATGTTTCTGTGCTATACAACTATAAGAATTCCATACTATTATTATTCAAATCAGAGCAAAGAAAGCAGTCAAAATATCTAAATGCATTTCAAATGGAGATGAAGAAAATCATTTCTGTACACCTTGCATTATCTAGAGTTGGATATTGTTATGTTCCAATCTGGTCGACAACAACAAATTCTTCCTAACCTTGTTACACCCAATTATGACTTCAATGAATCAGTTTGAATAAACAAGCCTATTATGACTGTCACATCCTGTTAAAAGGAGATAAAAACAGAGGACTGGGGGAGACCACTGCATATGGTCAGGAAATCATAACAGTGAGTGTAAACTAGAAATGAGAACAGCCCACAGTGTTGTGCTCAAACCATCTGTTTATAAACCAGTACTCCAGTAGTTGCATGCTCAAGATTTTACTAATTTAGAAAAATCTCTATATGTTTTTATATAATTTAAAATAATTAAAATGTTATTAAGATAGAAAAACATTTGCAATGATTATGTGCAGCCTCGAATTACTACAAAATTTAAAAGATCTCAGGAGAATGGACTTGAATTGCTTTCAACATATTTTATATTTTCCATTGCACCCAGCACAGTGCTCCTTGCAATTTTGGTACTAGCAAACCTTTATTGGGTTGATCTTCACATTTTCTTTCAGGACTGTAGAATATTAAAGTCACATATAGATGTTAACTATTCATAACATATGGTGTTCACTACATTCATCTCTTTTAACTGTGATCATGTGAACACACTGTTCCCTAGTTTTCTTAAGTCCACATGAAACATAAAATACTCATGGTTCCCTCTCTTGATGTACCAGAACATTCCCAATTTCCCTATCATTGTAGCATAAATTGAGTCCCATAATGTACTGTGATTTGATTCAATCACATGCAGTCTTTGGTTGTCTGAATGAGTTGTACATGTCTTTCACAGATAGACAAATACATGGGACTGTAGTTGGGTGTTACAGTATCATTAAAATCTGATAATTTCCTTATATAACTTGTTCATATGAACGACAACTTGACTAGGTGGAGCATTTTTGAGACATATTTTTCTCTCAAAATATGTAAATGAAATCATTGTTTTCCTAGAAATTATATTGTAGAGAAATCCAATGTCACTCTGATTTTTCCTCTCTGAGCTTATTTTTGTGCCTGATGCTTAAAGAACTCCTTACTTAACCTTGATGATTATCATTTTCACTAGGGTATGTCTGCTTTAGCATTTGTTGCTATGTGCAGTAAAACAATATACCCAAGAGATATATTTATAAAGAGTCTTCATGGTCCAACAATTTGGTAAATGGAATATACTGTATCATTATTCCTAAAGAACTGTGGTGCACACTAGCATGTCAAGGCTCTGAGAAGCCCTGTAGTCAGGAAAACTTGTGAATTCTGCTCTCTCCAATGCCCTTCAAACTCATTTGAATACTCAAATCCTCGTTTCCTGTCACTTCTACCACATTCATGGACAAAGCATTCTTTGAGGAAATGTTTTACAAATATTGGTACCTTCTAAGTAATTTTTTTGGTGCCTTGTGAGCTTTTTCCATATATAAATCCCCATGTTACATATTAGTCTAAAAAAGCCTTATCATATTGCATT
>NW_011888868.1:3928095-3937773 GCF_000151845.1 Pteropus vampyrus | reverse complement strand
ACTGGGGGAGACCACTGCATATGGTCAGGAAATCATAACAGTGAGTGTAAACTAGAAATGAGAACAGCCCACAGTGTTGTGCTCAAACCATCTGTTTATAAACCAGTACTCCAGTAGTTGCATGCTCAAGATTTTACTAATTTAGAAAAATCTCTATATGTTTTTATATAATTTAAAATAATTAAAATGTTATTAAGATAGAAAAACATTTGCAATGATTATGTGCAGCCTCGAATTACTACAAAATTTAAAAGATCTCAGGAGAATGGACTTGAATTGCTTTCAACATATTTTATATTTTCCATAGCACCCAGCACAGTGCTCCTTGCAATTTTGGTACTAGCAAACCTTTATTGGGTTGATCTTCACATTTTCTTTCAGGACTGTAGAATATTAAAGTCACATATAGATGTTAACTATTCATAACATATGGTGTTCACTACATTCATCTCTTTTAACTGTGATCATGTGAACACACTGTTCCCTAGTTTTCTTAAGTCCACATGAAACATAAAATACTCATGGTTCCCTCTCTTGATGTACCAGAACATTCCCAATTTCCCTATCATTGTAGCATAAATTGAGTCCCATAATGTACTGTGATTTGATTCAATCACATGCAGTCTTTGGTTGTCTGAATGAGTTGTACATGTCTTTCACAGATAGACAAATACATGGGACTGTAGTTGGGTGTTACAGTATCATTAAAATCTGATAATTTCCTTATATAACTTGTTCATATGAACGACAACTTGACTAGGTGGAGCATTTTTGAGACATATTTTTCTCTCAAAATATGTAAATGAAATCATTGTTTTCCTAGAAATTATATTGTAGAGAAATCCAATGTCACTCTGATTTTTCCTCTCTGAGCTTATTTTTGTGCCTGATGCTTAAAGAACTCCTTACTTAACCTTGATGATTATCATTTTCACTAGGGTATGTCTGCTTTAGCATTTGTTGCTATGTGCAGTAAAACAATATACCCAAGAGATATATTTATAAAGAGTCTTCATGGTCCAACAATTTGGTAAATGGAATATACTGTATCATTATTCCTAAAGAACTGTGGTGCACACTAGCATGTCAAGGCTCTGAGAAGCCCTGTAGTCAGGAAAACTTGTGAATTCTGCTCTCTCCAATGCCCTTCAAACTCATTTGAATACTCAAATCCTCGTTTCCTGTCACTTCTACCACATTCATGGACAAAGCATTCTTTGAGGAAATGTTTTACAAATATTGGTACCTTCTAAGTAATTTTTTTGGTGCCTTGTGAGCTTTTTCCATATATAAATCCCCATGTTACATATTAGTCTAAAAAAGCCTTATCATATTGCATTATTGATTATTGTTCTTATTTTGGCATTTCTTATCTCTTCAGAAACATTTGATATTCATTTCCTCTCCTTTATTTCCAACATCATTCTATCTTTGTATGTTTCCATAACTTTTGGAGAAAGTTGATCCTCAAAATTACATGAATCAGTTGAATTTCTTGGTTTTAGACAACAAAATTGAACTTTCACAGAACTCAGCAGAAAGACATTTATAGAAAGCATATTCAAATATTCACATCTCTCCCTGAAGCAGTAAATGAACTTCAGAACTAGACAGAGTTGTCAGGAACAGATGGCACCAAGGCACAGACAAAGTGTCACTGGGGACTATATACCTCAGGCACTGCACAGGTACCACAGCCACTGGACACTAACCTGTGTCACTATTGCCACTTCTTCTGGACCCTCAACAGTGTCCTCTGGGACTCTGTTCTTCAGAATCCTCCCTGCCACACTCCTGAATGTTGGATTAATTAGAAGCCTCTATTAGGTAAATACCTGATTTTCTGTAGAATGGCATTTCATTCAAATTCCAGAATTGTGCTATCTACTTGTCCAATATTCAGCCACATAACCCTAATAAGCGTCAAAGAGACAAAAGAGAAAATCTAAAACTTCTTCAAGGGGAGCAGGTCTTTGCCTTTCACTCATTTTGAGATATCCTTAAATTTAAAGGGGGCTTTTTGGTAGAGTAAACAAATGCACACACAATGTTCATTATGTCACTAATTTGCTTTTTGAATTATCCTTTTCCTTATGTTTAGTATGTATTGTTTATAATTGTTGATGCATTTTTTATTTTATAGCATTAATTCTTTACATTGCCCAGCTTTTTATTTTAAATTTTCTCTTGCCTTTCAATTAACTTTTCATCTCACACTGTCACCCTAACTCATTTCTCATTTTATAGAATCCATGCTCTATATATTGACTAAGATAAAAGCAGATGCTGTTTAAAGTTTACTTCTCTTTCCTACAGTGAATCTGTTGAAAAACATGTACTTCTGCTTTTTATTATGTTTTTTATTGGCATAATAGAAAATTTCATTGGGTTTAATACTATTTTTTCTCTCTTTTTATTCATCTACCTGAAATGAGATAACTAAGCTTTAGTGTCTGTTCCTAAAACAAAATAAGAATAATTGTCTTTGAAACTTCGTATTTACATTTAGATGTCTCCTCTTGAATCTACAGCCCCTTTCCTAATACTGTCCTCTGACATGTAAAGGACAAGGACATCAATTAGGAGCCATAATGATACCTTCATGTTAGATGTCATCATCCATTCGGTAGGGCTCAAAGATCCCCCTTAAATATGACTGGCTTTGGTCGAAATGCTGCTTCCTGCTCACCAGGGCAGCACATTTCTACCATGGATACAATATTTTCCTTGTTTTCAGAGTCCACCACTCCTATAGCTCTATCATTCCCTGGATCTGAGTGGAGCATTCTCCTGATGTCTCAGCCTCCTCTATCGATTTAAAACTCTAGTACACTTATGGAATGCAGAACATATTTTGATTACTTTCTTCCTTCATAGAAAGGAAACTTCAGTCCTGTCCTTCCTTAAAGGTAGTGTCATCTGAATATCACCCTTCTATATGTTCCAATAGTGAACAAGACTATTTTCACATGTCCTTTTTGTGTTGCTGCAGAGATAGAAGAAAGGGGAGTCATCTACTTCTACCCAAGCTTTCTCCAAATCTGAATCTATATGAACTTTTCAGCTTTCTTATTGGATTTCATACCACTCTATTTCCTTGTAAATCAATTACAGTTTACAGCCCTTTGGTCAATGACTTTACCAGTTTTATATATTAAAAAATGATATGTTTATCTCTAGTTTAATTTTATACCAATCCAGAGAACTACTTTCTTATTGGTAGACTTGATTCAATAGTAATTATTAAAAATAATTCATTGGAATGACAAATAGTCTTATAACCCATTGTGACATGTTTTTACTTTTATTTTGATTGTTCTGATAATTTTTAAACAAACTTTACTCCAGTATTTTTCTTTGCAAGTTTTCTGTATATTCTTCTAGCTTCTTCATGAAAGTGCTAAATACAGTGACAAAGTACAGGCCATGGAATTAGGGCCCTTCTTTCATACATTGTATGCCCACTCATCACTTTTACCACTTTTCTTCATCTTATATCTTAGAGAAATTTGTGAAGTGATAGGTTTTGGTTATTAACAACTTTGATTAAACTATGACAAAATCTTCCCAAATGCTCCCTAAGCTAAATTAAAGTATCTCACCATAAAGAAAAAATTTTAATGAGTGCATAATTTTTCTTAATGAACATAACTTTTTTATTAGTATGTATAAAATCCAGTATCAATGATTTCTCCCACATTTATCATATGTGGGATATAAAATTGAAATAAACAAGACAAATAAAAACTCACATGCATAGACAACACTTTAGTGGTTACCAGAGAGAAAGGTGGTAAGGGGGAAGTAGACAAGTATAAAGGGGGTCAAATATATGGTGATAGAAATAGATTTCACTTTGGGTGGTTAACAAAATGCAATATACAGATGCTGCATTATTGAATTGTACACTTGAAACCTATATAATTTTATTAACCAATGTCATCCCAATAAATAATAAAAATAAATACATTTTAAAAAAGAAAGAAAAAAAAATTTGTCCAGAATTCTATGGTTTCTAGATACTTAATTATATTTAATTTTTGACATGTGTCCCTATACATCTTTCTTGTATCGTGATTTCTTAAAAAGGTCAATCCTATAATACATTAATTGCCTTGGACTATAAACTTATTTAAAGTAACTTGGTACAAAAAACAAAATCAAACAAAACACAAGTACATATGTTGAAACTGTTGCAGTATGAATTCTAGGTTATCTAATGCTAGAGGTTGCTTTGTTTTTGATTGAGCAAATTTCCTGAACAAAAATTACTTCACCTAGAAATAAACAATTCTTTTTCCTAATAAAACACAATAATAATGATGGAGAAGCATATTCAATAGTTTCTTTTCATGGCATAATTGGGTAAATTTCATTGATTCCATATTGTGGCCTGATTACTATGAACACAATTGTACGATGAAACATCAATTTGGAATCTTTTCGCATTTTAGAAAATGTACAAAATGTTCTAATTCCACTAACCTCTTGTCCCTGAAACTCAAAGCATCATTTCTACATTGGCAGAAAGCTTTTCCCATGAATAAAGGCATTCTGAAGAATTTCATTTGAAAAACTCTATCTTTAATACTAGATCACATTAGGAAGAAAGTAGAAACATATGATAACTAGAGAAAGCAGTTTGTGAAAGTTGCCATTTTGAAGACTTTAAGACAAAATATTTCTAGATTATGTATTTGGTCGATTATTATTGTTAATCTTAATTTGACTAGGTAAATTAAAGTGAAGTTTATCTTAAATTACAAACAAACTTCACTAAATTCTGTGGAGAGTGGTTTTTGGAAAATATTTTTATAGTATTCCTGGAAACAGGCATAATTATAAGCAGCCATAACAGGCAGGCTGCCCAGAATCTGACATGTCTGATGAAATTTAAAGGTAGTCTATGCTTGATCTGCTTTCTGCAATGTTCTCAAAATAAGACTGTTGTGTCCTACAGTACACAAAGGAGAGAAGCCTATTGAATTTTCTCAATCTTGAAGAAAATTGAAAATTTTAACATATTGAATAACATGTGCTCTCCTAGGTTACAAGATCCTTCCTAAAGATGAAAGATGAATAGGAATGTATGTTCTTGACCTTCTTAACTAAAAGGATTTATCATTTATGTAATAAAAACTTAAGAATCTAAAAAAATATTTAAAATATCATATGGGAAAAATGTTAAGTAAAGAAAAACCATCGAAAGCATTTCTACAAAACTGACCAATGAAAAATCAAAGTTGAAAATGTCTTTGGGTCAACCATCATTTTTAAGTTAGACATATCACTGGAAACATAGCTCTGGGTTAGATCAGAAGAGGGACAGAAGACCAGGAATTTTTTAGCGTGAATTTTTCATGTAGACATGGAGGAGCTGTGAAGAGAATGACATAAGCAACAAGAAAATTATTCTTGAAGATGAGTCCTATCTTCAGCATTTTCACTGATTCCAACAGTCAGAGTTTGTAATCTAAGCTAACACGTGCCCAGAAAATGTTAGTTTGAGTACATGGTTGTTTTCCATACAAAATATATATATATATTTATTTATATCAACAAATATTTAATTATTAAAAAGCCTCATGAGCATTGATAAAGTTATTGGTAATAGTATAAAATTAGAAATAAACTGAATGTTTAAAAATAAAAAATACACTATGGCATATATATTTAGTGAATTATTAAGCTGTTAATTCCAGTGATTATGGCAATTGACAATAATTTGATGATAATTACCTGTGAAGATAATCATTATGTATATTTATAAAGTTAAAGTAGTGTATTTGGATATCAAACTATGATCTTTTTGTTTGTTTGAGGGTACTTAGATTCAATCATTTTAATAAATCTTTAATAAAATTGCATAGCAACACAACTTATCTTAAATGCATATTACTAAATAAAAGAAGTCAATCAGAAAAGATTACATATTATATAATTCTAACTACATGATATTCTGGAGAAGGCAAAACTATGGAGACAGTTAAAAGATTAGCAGTTGTCAGAGGTTCAAGGTGGATGGGAAGGGAAAGATAAATAGATGGAACACAGGATTTTTAGGGCAGTGAAATTATTCTGTATGATACCATAATGATGGGTACATGTCATTATACAGTTGTCCAAATCTATGGATTGTACAACACCAAAAGTGAACTGTAGTATAAATTATGGACTTTTGGTGATAATGACATGTCAGTGTAGGTTCATCAATTGTAACAAATGTACCACTCTGGTGGGGGATGTTGATAACTGGGGAGACCGCACGTGTGCGGTCATGAAGTGCGTGAGAAATCTCTGTGTCTCCCACTCAATATTCCTATGAACCTAAAACTGTTCTAAAAATAAATTCTTAATTAAAAAAACATAAATGTTAATATAATTTTCTTTGTTATTCAATTTATTGGGGTGACATTGATTAATAATATTATACAGGTTTCAAGTGTACAATTCAATAATCCATCATCTTCATATTGCATTGTGTGTTCACCACCCAGTCAAATTTCCTTCCATCACCATATATTTAACCCCAAGTGTAACTTATCTACCTACCACTTCCCCCTCCCCGCTCTGATAACCACTATTTGTTGTCCATGTCCATGACTCTATTTGTTTATCTTGTTCGTTTGTTGCTTTTCAGTGAGTGAAATCATAAAGTCTTAACTTTGTCTGTCTGACTTATTTTGCTTAGCATTGATAATCTCAAGATTTATCCATGTTGTCGCAAATATGGACTTCATTAAAGCACATTAGTTAAACTGTTAACTCTAGGTGCTGTTCCAAATAAGCTCTCCAAACTCTAAAGTTTTACTGTAATAAAATTTTGTAACAATTTTAGACTATTTTTAGCAATAGATAATATTATTTACAAAATAGATAGCAATCAACCTCATTCATGTATTTAGAGCCTAACGTAAGTGCTTTACACGTTCTATCTCCAATTTTAGAAACTCATGTCAATATATTTTATTATATGGTCTTTACAAATGTAAAAACTAGGGATTAGAAAATTTAAATAACTTACCCAAGATCACACCTCAATTACATAGCAAGCCTGGATTCTAATTTATATTTGTGTGACTCCAAGTTTACTTCCCTTTCCACCTAGAATCATTATTTCTCTATACATCTTTTCATTAGGCAGTATCGTATGGTGACAATGAGGGAACTCAAAGTGACTGTTCAAGGCCTCATTCATGATGTATTTAGAAGAAGACAATTTATTTTCACTTTGACCAGTGTTGGGAACTGTTTTCACAAAACTTCACTCTCCACTACAGGAATGCCTCCATCTTAATAGCTAACACTATCCCTTGATTTGCAATAGCTATTAGTTGAGACTAGTCACTTTTAGAGGCATCCATGATCCCGTGAAGTGTTTTGCCCATGGCTACCTATAATTATAGTCCAATTGGTTCAGGCAGGGACTATTCAACTGCTCAGACATTTATTTTACTATCAGCATTGATTTGAGCTTTAATTAAATAATAATTTATTCAGCTATGGCATTTTCACAAACATACTGGCATTTTATATAGCAGGCTTCCCTGGGGTTTAGTTGTATGGTGATCTTAGGTTTCAATCCCATCAGCCACTGTAAGATAGCATCCCTTCTAAATACTGGGGTTCATGCAGAGAATGGCAAATGCATACTATTATCATTAATAACACTATGCTGTTTATTTCTAGGGAAAGAAATTAAGATGAATCTGCAATGGAGAGTTCACTAGTTGCATGCACACCATCTGCCATCTACAGATAAGAATATAAACACCTAATTATAAATAACACATAAATACAACTAATGAAGATAGGTGGATCATGTGCACAATGGACAAACAAAAGAACAAAGCATTAACTATTATAATTGAGAAGTCTAAACTGCAATGAATATTTAAGAAGGGGCTTACCTTTATCAATGGGTCAAATAGATAAAAATTGTGATTTATTACAATTATTGTTAGGTAAATATAAAACACATAGGAATTAATTAATACAAAAATCTATTTTTTATATTCAAGTTTTAATCCTTTGCTTGTGGGGGATGCAAGGATTACACTGATCCCTTACTTCCCATTCCCAAGATCTTCCTTAAATCTTCTGTCAGCCAGACAACTATGATTTCTCTTCCCATGGACATATATTTCATGTCGTTTTCATCTCAGGTCCACTGTCAGGTTTATTTAACCACAGAGTTTCCTAAACTCCTGAGAAATGAGGCTAAAGAAATGGATAAGGAGAAGCAACATTGGATTCCTTTCTTTAGTGAGGTTAGGGATCCTCGTAAAGTCAGAACTCCAAAGCTCTTCCCTTGGTCATAGTTGTCTTTTATCATACCCTTCTCCATAGTAATACCTGTCTTCTTCCATTCAGAACTTGCACCTGTTTTAAATCTTATTCCTAAATCTCCACTTGGTTGATCGATCTCCTTACTTGCAGTCAAAATTCACTGAGTCCTGACACAGAGAGCCTGCCTTGGTTGCTGTGTCAAACCTGCATATATAGTCACATTCTCATGTTTCAACTGCATACAGAGTATCCTCAGGACTTAAATTAGCACCCTGTATGCTACCCAAAGCTTACCTATCCTACTTGCTGTTATCAATTGCCACAGCTTCCAGATAATGTGTACTGCTTCTGGATGATTTTCTTTTCTTTTTTTTTTCCCCTCCAAAAATGTGGCAGACCCCTCCCTAACAATATAGCTCGTGTAAGCTCCTGAGAAGTTCACTGAAATTTGCAAAGCTGTGGAGGTCACTGTGAACCATAGAGAGGCTAACCAGGAACTGTGACTAAGATGGAACTTTTGAAGAATCCCACAATTTATAAAATATGATCTACCGATGCTTATGATTTTTGGAATCCATAAGCATCAATAGATCATATTTTACAAGTTGTGGGATCCTTCAAAAGTTCTATTTTACCAGTATTCCCCAATTTGGTGAAGAATAGCTCTGGTTTACCAGCTGTATAAAGCCAAAAAATCTGAAATCATTTTGATTTATTTTCTTCTCTCCTACCATACATAAAATCCTGTCAGCTTTACCTTCAGAATGTTTCCTCCACCTGCCAACTCCTCCCCATCTTTTCTAATTCAAACCTTTGTCACACCTTGCCTGGATTGCTACCAATAACACTGACACTTATCTTTCTGTTCCCAACATGGCCACTCTTACACTTTATTCTCATCATATGTTCTAGCACTATTCTTATGTCTTTAATTATTTTTAATTATAATTAATATAAATGTTATATTAGTTTTAACTGTGCAACATAGTGATCAACATTCATATACCTTACAAAGTAATCACCACAATAAGTCTAATAACTGTCTGTCACTATACATAGTTATGATATTATTTACTCTATTCCCTATGCTGTACATTATATTCCTGTGACTTATTTTATAATTAAAAGATTATACTTTTCTTCCCCTTTTTCCCCAATCTCTCAATGCCTTCTGGCAACCATCAGTTTCTTTTCTTGATTTATGAGTTTGTTTCTGTTTTGTTTGTTAATTTATTTTAAGTTTTAGAATTCACATATAAGTGAAATCATACCGTATTTGTCTTTCTCTGTCTGACTTATATAACTTACCATAATACCTGCTAGGTCCCTCAATGTTGTTCCAAATGGCAAGATTTTATTTTTTTCTATGACTAAGTAATATTCCATTAT
>NW_011888868.1:3924012-3926145 GCF_000151845.1 Pteropus vampyrus | reverse complement strand
TTCTCTGCAACTAAGTTATTTCTTAATTTTTCTGTTAGTTTGTTATTGGTATATAATAATGCATCTAATTTCTGATTATTAATTTTGAATTCTACTACTTTACCAAATTTATTTATCAATTCTAATAATCATTTGCTGGAATCTTTAGAGTTCACTGTATATAGTATTATGTCATCTGAAAAATGACAGTTATAATTCTTTCCAATTTGGATGTCTTTTATTATGTATGTATGTACGTATGTATGATCGCATTGATTAGGACTTCCAATACTGTGTTGAATAAGAATGGTGAGAGTGGTCATTCTTGTCTTATTTTTTAGAGAAAAAGTTTTTAGCTTTACAACATTGGGTATGATTTTAGCTGTGAGTTTGTCACATATGGTCTTTATTATGTTTCTTCTACAGCATAAATGGATTTTGAATTATGTCGAAAATTTTTCTGCATTTATTAAGATTATCATATGTTTTTATCCTCCATTTTGTTTATGTGGTGTATAATATTAATTAATATGTGGATATAAAACTATCTTTGCATCCTTCAAATAAATCACACTTGATCATGGTGAATTAAGTTTTTAATGTATTTCTAAATTTGGTTTGCTAATATTTTGCTGAATAATTTTGCAACTATATTTATCAGGAATATTGTTCTTAATTTATTTTTTCTTTTTGTAATGTTTTTGGTTTTGGTACTAGGGTAACACTGTTCTCATAAAATGAGTTTGGAAATTTTCCTTTCTCTTCAATTTTTTGGAATAGTTTGCAAATTAATAGGTAGGTATTAATTTTTCTTCAAACATTTGGTAGAATTCACTTGTGAAATCATCTAGTCTTGGACTTTTGTTTGTTAGGATAGCACATTATTTTAAAACATAAATTTTATTATGATATTTGCTCTAAACCATTTAAAATTTTTATCTCATTTAGGATAAATGCAAAGACCCTATTATACTCTAAAAATACTGAAAGATCTGGCATCTACCTATTTTTTTTTTTGTTTTTTAACCACACTCACATGCCCTTATTCCTCCTTGCCATCCAAGCCAGACTGAATTCCTGTCCCTAGTATTTTCCCACCACAGGGTTTTTTTTATACTTTATCATATCAATCTGGAACTCTTCTGCAAAGAGTAAATGTACATTCATAATGTTGTGCATCCATGACTACTATCTATTTCCAGAACATTTTCATTATACCAAGCAGAAACTCTGTACCAATTAAATAATACCTCCCTAATCTCTCCCTCTTCCCAGGACCTTGCAACTGCTATTTTATGTTCTGTAACTATGAATTTACCTTTACTAGGTTTCTCATATAAGTGGATACATACAATATTGATTTTTTTGTTTAGCTTATTTCATTTAGCAAATATTTTTACTATTCTTATATGTTATTGCATCTATAAAAATTTTATACTTCTATATAAGGCTGAATGATATTTTATTATATGCATATATCACATCTTGTTTATCCATTCTTTTGCTAATGGGCATTTGGGTTGTTTCCAACTTTTGGCTGTTGTGAATAATTCTGTTACACATATCGATATACACGTAACTGATCAAATCTCTGCTATCAATCTCTTTAGGTGTACACCTAGAAATGGAATTGCTGAATCATATGGTAACTCTAGGCCTATCTTTTTGAAAAACAACTAAACTGCATCTACAAAAGTGTTTCAATTTCTTCATATCCTCACTAACTCTTATTATTTTTTATTTTGTTGATAATAGACATAATGATATTATATTGCAGTTTTTATTTGCATTTACCTAATAACCAGTAATGTTGAGCAACTCTTTATGAGCCTATTGGTCATTTGCATATCTTGTTTTGATAAATGTCTATTTAAGCACTTTGCTCCTCTTTTAATTTGAATTTTTGTTTTGTAGTGTTGACTTTTAGTAGTTTTATATAGTTTGGATAATAATCTTTATTGTGTATATGATTTGAAAATATTTCCTTGCATTCCACAGGTTGCCTTTTTCCAATATTTGTAGTGTCCTTAGATGCACAATTTGAAAAAAGTTTTGATAAAGTCCAATTTATCTTAGTTTTGTTTTTGTTTTTTTGTTTTTGTTCCCTTTACTTTTGGTGTCATATGCACGAAATCATTGTCAAGTCTAATGTCA
>NW_011888868.1:3922457-3923962 GCF_000151845.1 Pteropus vampyrus | reverse complement strand
CCCACTCTCTTTTTTTCTTTCTTCCTTTCTTTCTTTCTTTTGATGTTGTGTTGTATGGGTTTAATATATATATTGGTATTAACCACTTTGAATATATTATTTGCAAATATATTTTCCCTTTCAATAGAATGCCTTTTCCTTTTATTGAGTTTTCTTTGCTGTGCAAAGCTTTTTATTCCAAAATAGTTCTATTTGTTTATGTTTGATTTTCTTTTCTTTTCCCAAGGAGACATATCTAAAATATGTTTCTATGTTTCTTCTAATTCATTTTGAGTTTATTTTTGTATATGGTGTAAGAAAGTGGTCTCTTTCATTTTTTGTATGTATTTGTCCAGTTTTCCCAACACCATTCACTGAACAAACTTTTTTCATTGTATGTTCCTTCCTCCTTTCTCATAGATTAATTGGCCATATAATAATGGGTTTACTTCTGGGCTCTCTATTCTGTTCTGTTGATAGATGTGTCTGTTTTTGTGTCATTATTATATTATTTTGATTATGATATTTTTATAATATAAATTTAGTAATTTTTATTTTTTAAATTACAGTTGGCACACAATATTATATTAGTTTCAAATGTACAACAGTGTGAGTAGACATTTATATAACTTGAAAGTGATTACCCCAATAAATCTAGCACCCATTTGGCATCAAATATAGTTATTTGTATAATATACTTTTAATCAGAGAGTGTGATTGCTCCAAATTTGCTCTCTTTCTCAAGATTTCATTGGCTATTAAGTGCCTTTTGTGGTCTCCTACAAAAGTTAGAATTATTTGTTCAAGTTCTGTGGAAAATGCTTTTGATATTTTGATAAGAATTGCATTGAATCTGTAGATTGTGTTGGGTATTATGGAAATTTTAACAATATTAATTCTTCCAGCCTATGAACATGGTATATCCTTCCATTTATCTCTGTCTTCTTCAATTTCTTTCATTATTCTGTTATGGTTTCAGAGTACAGGTCTTTTACCTCCTTGGTTAAATTTATTCTCTGATATTTGATTCTCTGCAACTAAGTTATTTCTTAATTTTTCTGTTAGTTTGTTATTGGTATATAATAATGCATCTAATTTCTGATTATTAATTTTGAATTCTACTACTTTACCAAATTTATTTATCAATTCTAATAATCATTTGCTGGAATCTTTAGAGTTCACTGTATATAGTATTATGTCATCTGAAAAATGACAGTTATAATTCTTTCCAATTTGGATGTCTTTTATTATGTATGTATGTACGTATGTATGATCGCATTGATTAGGACTTCCAATACTGTGTTGAATAAGAATGGTGAGAGTGGTCATTCTTGTCTTATTTTTTAGAGAAAAAGTTTTTAGCTTTACAACATTGGGTATGATTTTAGCTGTGAGTTTGTCACATATGGTCTTTATTATGTTTCTTCTACAGCATAAATGGATTTTGAATTATGTCGAAAATTTTTCTGCATTTATTAAGATTATCATATGTTTTTATCCTCCATTTTGTTTATGTGGTGTATAAT
>NW_011888868.1:3889642-3918787 GCF_000151845.1 Pteropus vampyrus | reverse complement strand
TTGCTGTTTTTTCACATGTGATCATTACAATGTTTAGTTATTTTCCTTCTATTCCTAGTTTGTTCAGTGTTTTTTATTGATAAAAGTTATCATCGAATTATTTTCCTACATCAATTGGGAATGTTATATGAGATTTTCTTTCATTCCATTAATGTAGTACATTACATGTATGAATTTTCTAATGTTGAACCATCCCTGCATTATAGGAATAAATACAACATGGTTATTGTGTATAATAATTCTTATAAAATACTGGAGTCCAAATTTGATATACTAACATTTAATTGAGAATTTGACAATATTTTTAAGGGGCATTGGTCTGTAGTTGTTTTTTTGTTTTTTTGTTTTGTTTTTTAATGGAATATTCTTGTTTAGATCTAGAATCAAAGTAATTCAGTAATGTAGTCCTCATAGAATGAGTTAGGAAGTGTTCCATTCCATTTAACACTTTGGAAGAATTTGATAATAGTTGTTAATTGTTTAAATGTTTATTAGAACTCACCATTGAAGCCATTTTATACAAAGGTTTTATTTTTGGTAGATTTTTAAAATTATTATTACTGATTTAATTTTATTACTAGTTATAGATCCTTTAATATTTTCTATTTATTCATAGTTTAGTTTGAGTACTTTTGGGGGGGGATTTGTTCATTTCATCTGGCTATCCAATTTATTGAGGTAAATTTGCTTATAGTATGCTAACAATCTTTGTTTCTGTAAGTTTAGTAATGATATATTCACTTTCATTTCTGATTTTAGAAATTTGAGTTTTCTATTTTCATAGCCAATCTAGCTAATACTTTTTTTTTTAACATTTTTGATCTCTTTAAGGAAAAAATCTAATTTATTTTTCTCTATTGTTTTTCTATCTCTATATAATTTACCTGCTCTAGCTTTATTATTTTCTTTCTTCTGCTATTTTGCAGTTTAGTTAGTTATTCTTTTACTAGTTGATTAAAATGTAAATTTAGGTTTAATGTATGAATTTACAGATAAACATTCCCTTCTTGTCACTGCTCTTACTGCATTTCATAAATTATAAATTTTGTTATGTTGTGTTTTCACTTTTATTTGTTTCCAAGTATATTTAAATTTTCTTCGTGATTTCTTTGACCAAAATGTTGTTTAAGATGTATTGTTTAATTTCCATATATTTGTGACTTATCCAGTTTTCTGCTATTGAGTTTTAGCTCCATTTCATTGCGATCGCTAAAACTTTTTCTGCTATTTTGGGGTTTAGTTTGCTATTTTTTTACTACCTATTATCAAAAGGGGTGCATTAAAGTTCTAACTATTACTGTGCAACTCTTATTTCTGCCTTCAATCCTGTCAATGTTTGCTTCATATATTTTTGGGGCTCTGATATTTGATGCATATATGTTTATAATTGTTATATCTTCTTAATGAATTTATGCCTTTATCAATATATTGGTCTTTTCTTTGTCTTTAAAAAATTTTTAATGTAAAGTCTATTTTATTTAATAGTCACCACAACTGTATTCAGGTTACTGTTTACATGCAATATCTTTTTCTATCCTTTCACTTTTAGTCTATTTTATCTCTTTAGATCTATTTTGATCTATCTATAGCTATATCTATATATCTAAAGAAGCCTCTTATAGACAGCAAATAGGTAACACATATTTGTCTATTCTACTAATCCTGATATTTTAATTGCAAAAAATATATTTACATTTCAAGCAATTACTAATACAGAAGGAATTACTTCTATTTTGTTTTTTGTTTTATGAATGTTTTCTAGTTTTTGTTCTTCGCTAATTCCATTATCGCCTTTTTTCTTGTTTAGTCATTTATTTATTTGTTTGTTTGTTTGTTTGTATTACAGTGACACACTTTAATTCCCTTCTTATTTTATTCCATGTATATTCTATAGATACTCTTTCTGGCTACAATGGGGATTACATATAACATTTTAAAGTTATAGAAATTTATTTGAATTAATACTAATTTAACTTTTTAACTTCAATTGCATACAAAAACGATGCTTATATTCAGCTACAATCCATCTCTATGTGTTATTGGTATCACAAATTACATTCTTATATATTGTGTGCCCAATAACGTTAATTTATAATTTATTTACATATTTTATTTTAAATTCTATGGTAAATAAAAGATGTAATTACAAAAGAAAGCTGTAATAATATTCACTTTTTTACTTGTGTAAGTATTTGTTTTTATCCTAAATCTTTATACCTTTATATTGAGTTGAGTTCTTGTCTTTCATCCTTTTATTTCAAGCTAAAAGGTTTCCTTTAGTATTTCTACAGGGTAGATCGTGTGGTAATTAACTCACTCAGTTTTTGTTTTGAAGACATTATGTTAAATAAAAGAAATATCAAAAAAATAAACACAAAAATAAGACTAAAATATATTCTACCCCATAAAGAAATAGAGACAGCAACTTTCTGTCCAATCAAGACTTTGCCAGTAATTCGATTCAGTTTTTGTAGCATAAAAATTTAAAAAAAAGAAAGAGATACAGAGAAATAGAGAGACAGAGAGAACTACAGAAGAAAATAAAGATCTCTGTTTTATTTCACTCATTTAAAATTTATTCATAAAATATTAATTTAAATTACATAAATCACAAAAAAAAGAAAGAAACACATTCTATAGGAGGAGTATGGGGCAGCCATATTAGACAAGGATTTACTAGCAAAGAGTATTCAGAATTCCATTAACACCAGTGTATAAGGTTTATGGAGTATAGATTGACTCAGTGCGGTATTCAGTTTAGAGATTTTCTGTTGTAAATGACCAATAACAATATGTTGTCCTTTCCGCAGTAGTTTTATTTAATCATTTTGGAAATAAATTCAATTTGGAGGTATTTTGCTAAGTGACTTAAAAGAATGGATTTAGATATCTCAAATGTACGCCAACTTTGAATAAAACCTATTCTAAATCCAGAAAGGATAATTTTCTCCTGTAGATAAGATTTCTCAGTGAGGGAAACACCATTTTATAACAACCAGTTATAGTAATTTCATTAGCACTATCAGCACACACCTAGGGTTAGAGCCTCTATGCATGGCATTCTTTCACGTAATGTTTGTAAGATGTGTGAGCCAAGATTTTCATAATGTTTTTCTCTATCTTTAAGACAAAGTCACTTAGTCAGATACAAGAAAGGTTGTCCAAAATTATTCATTTTAATCATTGGGAATTCTTGGTGATAGAAAACATAAATTGATAGAAATTAGCTCAAAAGTTCTGAAGAAACAGGTAAATACCAATATTTTTTTCATAATCTGATTATTATGGATAAATATGCATGCAAGTGTGTTCACACATGTATGAATTTATACATCTACATGTTTATGTGTCCATTTCTTTTTATAGAACCTTACCGGGTAACAATTTCAAAAAACTAAGCAGTATTTGGGAAAAATACTTATTTTACAAAAAAAAAAATATATATTAAATAATTTGCTGAAATTAAAAGTTCCATGTGTGTACTTGCCATTTGATGGAAACATAGCTTTCTAGGACCACATCAGTTTAAATAATTTCGGATTGATGCTCACCATTAATCTTGCCTGGAAATCCACAGGGGATATAACTGAAGAATAATAAAGCTTAAGAGAACACATTTCAATACAATTATATGACCTAGATACTTCTTACTTTGCTTCTATTTATTTTTTCTTCTTTAATCCAGTCCCACCCTAAATTTGAATGGGATTATGAATTAACTGTGAGTCATGTAGTGCCTATGATTTGCCAAATACTCTTTAGGGTAGTTGAACAATATAGATGCCTTTTAATTTTTAAAACATTTTTGAGAACTATCTCATTTTCAAGATGAGAAAGCAAAACAAAACAAAACAAAACAGAAACCAGTAATGTCATACACGGCCAGGATTGAACTACTTACTCAAAAAATCCATGATATCTCAGGCTGATTCTCGGCTCCCCAGGAGTTTAGGATTTTACTCACTGTTTACTTTCCCTAAATTAGATATATATGAGTAATTTAGCTTAATATCAACATTCTGGAAGAAAAAAAAGCTGGCTTTATTTCTTTTTCTTGTTCTAATATATTCTACCTCTGCAAGACTAGAGTAATAATATTACAGGAAATACCTGCATTAAAACAAACAAACAAACAAAAAAAGTGTTCTAAAATTTTCTTTTGTTTGTTGTATGATAAACATAGCTAAATTTTCTGCTATTGGTGACCATGCTGGACGTAGCAGGAAGAGGCCACAAATTACTCATACAAATTATTCAAAAATATTATACTTGGGTTGGTATCCCTAATTCTGTTTTGTCTTGTAGATCTCTAAAATAGGAGTTCTATCTACAACTCATATAACATAACTTATCAGAGGTAAAGGGATTACTGGTATGTA
Source organism: Pteropus vampyrus (assembly GCF_000151845.1). Lineage (NCBI taxonomy): Eukaryota > Metazoa > Chordata > Mammalia > Chiroptera > Pteropodidae > Pteropus > Pteropus vampyrus. The sequence goes on along the minus strand of NW_011888868.1, from coordinate 3,914,408 downwards.
TTGGCTGCATACTCACTCCTATATTTAACATTCAATGAATTGCAAAACTGTCTTTTAATTTAGGGATGGCACATGTCCAGGAGATTGGTGTCATAAATTGCTTATAATGAGGTTGCCCTTAACCCTGGGAGCTCTGCTGGTCAAAAGTTTACTTAAAAGAAAATTTTAAGGAAATAAAATATCACTATTAGTTTTGGTAGAAAAGCAGTATTTCATTTCTGTTTAATAATATATGTTTAATAATGTGGGTAATTTTTATTGTCCTAAACAAAAGTCGATAATTTCAGAAGTTGGACTTTTCTTTGTTGATATAAAATGAATTCTACATTTTCAAGCAGGTTTAGATATTTCCATTTATTCTCTATCCATACATAATTACTATTTTTACAAGGTTTACTTTTCTTTTTTTGACATAAAAATAAAGTGTTTTATGACAAAATGTACTGGAAACAAAACAAGAGAAATGAGGAAAAAATGTTTGCTAACATGTACTAGACAAAGTTAATATTCTTAATAGAATTTTAGAAGTCAAGAAGCACATTCTAAAATAAAATGAGGAAAAGATATTGTTTTTTTAACAAGCACACACAAAGTAGAAGAGCCTCATTACATGAAAAAACAAATATTATTAGTAATAAGGGAAATGCAAATTAGAACAACAATGGACTGCTTCACTTTATCAAATGGGTATTTTTTTCTAAGGATGACAATTTTGGTAAGAGTACAGGGAAAGGATCTTTCATACATCCTCCTCTAGTAATCCATTTTAGACTATTTTAAAATTGATTTTTGTACCTCTTTAATAACAATTTGAAAGGTCTCTTACTCTTTTTTACCCTTATTATGTTTTCTAATTTTTTTATAATGAATATGTATCATTCATATAATTAACAATTATATGAATTGTTAATTCATATAATTCATATAATCTATATACATTTTTTAATTGTATAAAAATTGAAGGAAAGATGATATGTTTATTGTTTTTTTCTTTTCTTTTGTTATTGTGGTAAAAAACACATAAAAATTTTACCATCTTAACTACTTTTTAGTATACAGTTCAGTTGTATGAAATAGATTCACATTGCTTTGTGACCATAATCACCATCTATAACATTTTTCATCTTGTAAAACTGAAACTCTATACCTATTAAACAATAACTCCCTATTCCCCTTCCCCTATAAATTATTTCTTAATATATTTATCAAATATCTTCTATGTTCTAGGCATTGTGCTAGCTACTAGAAATGCAGTAATAATACACATAATTTTTGTTCTCATGAAGTGAAGTGTAAAGTCTAATAGAGGGCTTCAGATCTGACAAATGAAGAGCTTGGAGGTCATCACTCATGTGCTTACAGAAAAAAAAGCTAACAAACTAAAAATCTCAGACATTTCTTTGACCTATCAGAAAACTATAGTTACAGGGCAAACATTTACATTCAGTGTAGTAGCTCAAAACTGCTTAGAACAGAAGTTGCTTAGGAGCTATAAACTGATAGAAACACTTTAGTGGTAATTTTGATTAATTGCTGAATACAGAATACAGACTAGTGTGGTACTGAGTAACTTCTAGGGACTACAGTCTTAGGGAGGACCCCCACAATTTCATGTTCTTTACCTCCAGATACCGCAATAAATTTTCACAATGAAAATCTAAGAAAGATGTTATCCAGACTGAAGATGTGCAGGGTGTATAATTATTGGGAAAAACAGACATATTGTCATCTCCATAACAAAAGCATACTCTCCAATTGAAAACAGCATTGTCAGAACCTTAACTTACTTAGCTGAAAGCCATTCATTCCCTGCAAGATTCCTATAGTCTTTCTGTTTTACCTAAATGATGGAAGGACATAATCAACAGAGGTTAGAGATTTAAGAAAGTAGATGGTAATGCTGTGGCCTCATAGGGGAGTACAGGATATGGGAAAAAATGCTTTAACACTGGAGAAAAACTGGTGAAATTAATTATAATTGTAATTATTATCCTCCGTCAAACCTTGCCATCATTTCATCAAAACTCCAGTAAAATAATAATGCTTTACAGCAGAATGAGATGAAAAATGCAGAATCTCTCTGAAAAAAATTTCTTAAGGAAGACCAAACTAAAAAAGTGAGAAAATATCAAGAATATGAGAGAAATTTGAAGCCTTTGGTAACTATAGTAAACATTAAACACAACCAAATTTCTACTCAGATTAACATATATCCTCACAAAATGTTCTCAGTTTACCTCAAAAGAGATTACATTATACATGACTGTCTTTAACATACAAACAAAAGAATTACAAGACATATCAAAAGACAAAAATAGTGCAAAGAATAAAAGGAAGATTAAAATAATATTCATGACACAATGTCAGAATTATCAAACATAATTTAAAATAACTGTGATTTGTATGTTAAGAGCACAGTAGAAAAAGTGGATAACAACAAGATATGCTATTAATGGAAGTGGAGAGATAAAAACTCTAACCAAGAAATAAAAAAAGAGAGTAGAGTCAAGATGGCAGACTAGGAAACACTGTGATTGCTTCCTCCTATGTCAATATTAAAATTACAACTAAACTATAGACCAATCAACATAAAAAACCAACTGAGGATAAGTTTAACAGATGTCCTATAAATCAGGATGTGAAGAAGAAACCGTGTCAAGATTGGAAGGAGGGGTGAAGATTTGGAATGAGCTGGCCCCACACCCACGTATGGTGGTTGAGAATCGGGAGGGCTATCTCAGCTGTGGAGTTTCCCCCTGAGAAGTAAGAGGTCTCAGCCCACACCAGGGCTCCCCAGCCCAGAGCACGGATGCCAGAAGAGGAGACCCCACAGCATCTGGTTGTGAAAATTAATGGAGATTCGGTCTACCCAGGTAAGAAAGAAGGCTGCTGAAAATATAGTTGTACTTAAAGGACCCGCACACAAACTATTTCACTCTCAGGTACTCCCCCTGGGCTCTGGGGTGGGACAGAGGCACAAGAAAAATACAGGAAGAGACTGAGTTGTGTGGCTTCAGGGTGAGGGTTCAAAAAACACCTGCCATTTTTTTCTATTTTGAGTCTTTCTCAAACAGGGCCAAATCTGAATCTGCATTGACCTGGAGAAATTCTCTCGCTCTACCCTGGTGATTACTTGGGACCCCACCCCACTCCACCCAATTTGTTCACTAAAAGAGACACTTCCAAGAGCAGGAAGCAAAACATGACCCATGCTGCAGTCTTTACTGGACAATTCTCAGGGTTTCATGGGCCCTAGGCAGGCAGTGGCTGACCTTAGTATACTCTGAGTCTATTGCTGAGTATCAATAGACTCAGCTGTGGTGTCAAACCTGAGTCTATATGGTGAATACCACTTGCCCCAACCTGGTGACTCTCTGATACCCTGCTGTACCCCACTTGCATACTGCCCACAATTCTTTAAGTAGTTGAGCCTTACCAGCAGCCTGCTGGCAGCAGCAGGTCTCAGGATGCCCTGGGCTTTAAGGTATGAGTTGCTCTAGACCTGGTACTGGTGGCAGCCAGCCTCCATTTGCAGCATGATTTCTCACATGTGCCTCCAGGTCCAGCACAGGCAGCAACCAATGACAGATCACTTTGTAGCTCCAACAAGGTCACCCAAGGCCAGTCACAGGCAGAGGATAACATTAGCCTGCATGGGAGCCCCTACTAAGAGGCCCCCTAACCAAAACAGCTGGAAGCCAGCTTCAGAATACAACAGAGTACTATCTGATTAGTCTCATAACTGGCATAGCCAAAAGGTGATTCCTGCAGGCATCAGAGCCAGCTAGGGCAAATTTTGCTTCATGTGGTCAGCCCTGATACAAGAGTTCTCGCAATGTGAGCATGGCCAATCCTCACAGACAGTCAGCCTGAGGTTCAGTCCTACCTGCTGATTTGCCAGTATTAATCAAGGTTCAACTACAGGAAGGCAGGAAGTCACACAAAACCCACAAAAGGAACATATTCGTAGCATCCAATCAGGGAGACTGTGCCACTGGAACCCATAGGGCATCAACTACATAAGGACAACTAGTTGAGACTTAGAGATGTAGCAAATGTACCTAATACATAGAAACAAACATAGAGAAGAAGCAAAATGAGGAAACAAAGAAATATGTCCCAAATGAAAGAATAGGAGAATCCCTTCCTCCCAAGTCCCCCCCCCCCAAAAAAAAAACCTAAACAAAATTGAGACAAGCTATCTCCTGGATACAGAATTTAAAAGAAGGAGTATAAGAATGTTCAGGAAACTTAGTGAGAAATTTAAGAGATAATAAGAATAAAAAAGGATATAGATACCATAAGAAAGAACCAGTCAGAAATGAATAATACACTAAATAAAATCAACAGATAAGATAGAGGATCAAATCAGGGATTCAGAAGACCAGGTAAGAGAAAACACTAAATCAAAACAGCAAAAATAAATAAATAAAAATGAGGACAGTTTAAGGGACCTCTGGGACATCATCAGTTGTAACAAAATGTATATCATAGAGGTGCCAGAGAAGAGAGCAAAATATTGAGACCCTATTTGAAGAAAAATTAACATAAAATTTCCCAAACCTGTAGAAAAAAATAAACATATAAGAGTAGGAAGTGCAGAGTCCCAAACAAGATGAATCCAAAAAGGACGACAACAAGACACATCATAATTAAAGTGACAAAAGTTAAAGACAAAAAGAGAATCTTAAAAGCAGAAAGAAAAAGCCTATTAGTTACCTAAAAGGGAGACTGTCAAATGATTTCTCAACAGAAATTTTGCAGGCCAGAAGACATTAGCACAGAACATTCAAAGTGATGAAAACCAAGAACCTAAAACCATGACTACTCTACAGAGCAAAGCTATTATTTAAAATTGAAAGAGATATAAAGAGCTTCTCAGACAAGGAAAAACTAAAGGAGTTCATCATTACCATGTCAATATAAGAAATGAAAAAGGACATTTTTAGAAAGAAGAAGAGAGAAAAAAGGAATGTAAATATAAATAATAAAATAATAAAAGGGCGATAAGTACATACCTATCAATAATCATTTTAAAAATAAATGAATTAAATGCTCCAAAAAAGACATAGGGTAGTTGAATGTATAAGAAAACAAGACTCATGCATATGTCATATACAAGAGACCCAGTTCAGATTGAATGATACACAGACTAAAAGTAAAGGGTTGAAAAAAGATATTCCATGCAAATAAAAATGAAAAAAAATAAAAAAGCTGGGGTAACAATACTTACATTAGACATAATACACTTTAAATCAAAGGCTATGAAAAGAGACAAAGAAAAAAATTACATATTGATAAAGTGATTAATCAAATAAGAAGATATAACCCTAGTAAACATTTATGCACCCAGTATAAAACACCTAAATGTATATAAAAAATATTAACCTACATAAAGAGATAGATTGACACTAATATAGTCATAACAGGGAAATTTAACATTCCATCGACATGAATGTACAGATCTTTTAGAAAGAAAATGAACAAGAAAACAGTAGCCTTAAATGACACACTAGACCAGATGGATTTAGTTAATATTTTTCAAGCATTTTACCCCAAAGCAGCAGAATATATATTCTCAGATGTATATGAAATATTTTCCAAGAAAGGTCATGTGTTAGGCCACAAAATAAGTCTCAATAAATTTAAGATTGAAATTGTATGGTATGAAACTAGAAATCAATTACAAGGAGAAAAACAAAAGCACACAAACACATGAAGGCTAAATAACATACTACTAAACAATGAATAGGTTAATAATGAGATAAAAAAATCAAAAGATGCCTTGAGACAAATAAAAATAAAAACAAAACAACCCTAAATCTATGGGCCACAATGAAAGCATTCCTAAGAGGGAAATTTATAGCGATGCAGGCCTACCTCAAGAAACATGAAAAATTATCATATAAACAATCTAAACCTACACTTATAGAAACTAAAAATAAAAAATTAAAAAAGCAAATAAATCCCAAAGTTATTAGAAGGAAGCAAACAATAAAGATCAAAGTGGAAGTGAACAAAATAGAGTCTAAAAAAATGATTCAGAAGATCATTGAAAACAAGTTGGTTTTTTAAAGAGAAAGACAAAATTGACAAATCTTTAACCAGACTCATTAAAAATAGAACCCAAAATAAATAAAATTAAAAATAAAAGAGAAAGTGACAATTGACCCCACAGAAATACAAAAGATTATAAGAAAATACTATGAGCACTTATATGTCAATAAATTGAACAAACTGGAAGAAACGGATACATTCCTAGCAACAAACACTCAATCTTCCAAGGCTGAATCAAGAAGAAACAGAAAATTTGAAGTTACTGATTACTACTAACAAAATTTTAATCAAAAAATTTCCTACAAACAAAAGTACTCAATTGGAGGGTTTGCATAGGTAAATTTTATCAACCATCTAAAGAAGAATTAACACTTATCTTTCTCAATTCATTCCAAAAAAAATTCAGAAGGAGGGAAGACTCCCAAGTTCATTTTATGAAGCCACCATTACCTTGATTTCCCCACCAGTCAAAGACATTACAAAAAAAATAAATAAATAAATAAAATTATGGCCAATATCCCTGATGAACATACATGCAAAAATTCTCAACAAAATATTAGCAAATTGAATTTAGCAATACATTAAAAAGATCATACGATGTGATCAAGTTGAATTTATTCCTGGAATACAAGTTTGCCTCAATATTCCCAAATCAATAAATATAATACACCACATTAACAATTTGAAAGATAAAAATCATATGATTATATCAATGGATGAAGAATAAAAATTTGACAAAATCCAGCATCTATTTATAATAAAAACTCTCAGCAAAGTAGGAATAGAGAGAATATACTTTAACATAATAAAGGTCATATATGACAAACCCACAGCTAACATACTCAGTGAGAACGAGCTAAAAGTGTTTTCCTTAAGATCAGAAATAAGACAAGAATGTCCACTTTTACCATTTTTATTCAATATAGTTTTGGAAGTTCTAGCCACAGCAATCAGACTAGAAAAGGAAATAAAAAATATTCAAAATGGAAAGGTAGTAAAGCTATCATTATTTGCAGATGACATGATACTACATATAGAAAACCCTAAAGATTCTACCAAAAAACTATAAAAACTAATAAATAAATTTAGTAGAATAACATGATACAAAATTAATATTCAGAAATCATTCACATTTTTATATACCAATAATAAACTATAAAAAAGAGAAATTAAGAAAACAATCCCATTTACAATTTTATTAAAAAAAAAAAAACCTAGAGATAAACTTAATTACGGTGGTAAAAGATCTATACTCAGAAAATTATAAGTCATTGAAAAAAGAAATTGAAGAAAATACACATAAATGTAAGCATATATTATGCTCAAGGATAGGAAACTATTAATTAATTAACATCATTAAAATGTCCATATTACCCAAAGCAATCTATAGATTCAATGCAATCTCTATCAAAATATATATGGCATTTTTTTTTTTTTTTACAAAACTAAAACAAATAATCCAAAAATTTATATGGACCTTTTATAGACCTCAAATAACCATAACAATATTGAGAAAGAAAAACAAAGTTAGAGGTATCATGCTACCTGATATCAAACTATACTACAGTGATATAGTTATCAAAGCAAAGCATCATGATACTGGCATAAAAACAGACACAAAGATCAATATAAAAGCATAAAGAACTCATAAATAAATCCATGCCTGTATCATCATTCAATCTATGATGAAGAATGCAAGAGTATAAAGTGTGATATAGACAGTTTATTCAATAAATGGTGTTTGGAAAACTGGACAGATACATGCAAAAAAATAAATAAATAAAAATGGATGACTTTCTTATACCATATATAGAAGACTAAACTCAAACTCTATTAAAGACTTAAATGTAAGCCCTGAAACCATAAAGCTCCTAGAAGAAAATTTAGGCAGTAAATACACTGGCATTGCTCTTCTTCTTATATCTTTTGGGCAAAGGAAACAAACAAGCAGACAAACAAATAAAACACTAGAAATTATACCAAGCATATATCCTAACCATACTGCTTTGAAACTGGAGATCAACTGCAAAAAGAAAGTGAGAAAAACTACAAATATGCAGAGAATAAACAACATGCTACTGAAGAATGACCGGGTCAGAAAATAAATAATCAAAGAAGAAATGAGAGATAAAGAGATACATAAAAATAAATAAGCATGAAAATACAACATAACAAAACTTTTAGGATTCATCAAAAGTGTCAATAGAGGAAAGTTCATATCATTACAAGTTTATCTCAAGAAATAAAAAAAAAAAAATTCAAATAAACAACCTAAAATTACAGCTTAAATAAAAACTAGAAAAATAAGAATAATTGAAGCCCAAAGTCAGCAGAAGGAAGAAATAATAAAAACTAGAGCAGAGTTAAATAAAATTCGGAAGAAAAATGCAATAGAAAAAATTAATACAACAAAGAGTTGTTTCTTTGAAAAGATTAAAAAAAAAAGAAAGAAATTGGCAACCACCTAGCTGGACTCATTAAGGAAAAAGAGAAAGGATACAAATAAAATCATAAATGAAAAAAAAGTTATGACAAATATCATTGAAACATGAAGTATCATACAAGAATAGTATGAAAAATTATATACCACCAAATTCAATAACCTAGAAGAAATGGACAATGTCTTAGCAATAGACAGCCTTCCTAGAATGAATCACAAAGAACTGCAAAATCTAAATAGATCGATCAACAGTAAAGAAATTGGAACAATCATCAAAAACCTCCCCAAAATGTAAAATCCCAAACTGGATGACTTTATTAGTAAATTTTCCAAAACATTCAAAGATGATTTAATACTTGTTCTCAAAATTTTTCAAAAAGTTGAAAAATGAGATAATGCTTTCTAATTCATTTTATGAGGCCAACATTACCCTATACTAAAACTCAGCAAAGATAACACACACAAAAAAGAAAACTATAGACCAATATCTCCGATAAATACAGATATAAAAATCCTAAAAACAAAAACAAAAACACACAAAAAAACGAGCAAATCAAATCAAATACAACAATACATTTAAAACATTATACATTATGATCAAGTGGGTTTCATTCCAGGGGAACAAGGATGGTTCAACATATGCAAATAAATTAATGATACTTCACATAAATAAAATAAAGAGTAACAATTTTATGGTCATCTCAATATATGCAGAAAATGCATTTAACGAGATATAGCATTAATTTATGAGTAAAACAATTAACAAAATGTGTATAGAATAAAAGTACCTCAACATAATAAAGGTCACATATGACAAACCCCTAGCTAGTATCATACTTCATAATGAAAAACTGAAAGCTTTCTCTCTTAGCTAGAGCAATCAGGAAAAAGAAAGATAAAAGACATTCAAATTGTAAATAAAGAAATCAAATAGTCACTTTTCTGCAGATGACATAATTCTCTATATAGAAAACCCTAAATACTTCGGGATACCAAATCAGTGTAGAAAAATCCATAGCATTCCTATACACTAACTATTAATTTTCCAAAAAACAAAAACAAAACAATGAAAAAAACAATTTCTTTTGCAATCGCAACAAAATAAATAAATAAATAAAATACCAAGGAATAAACTTAATAAAGCATGTGAAGCACTTATACGCCGAAAACTACAAGACATCATTAAAAGAAATTTAAGAAGACACAAAGAAATGGAAAGATATTTTGTGTTCATGGTTGGAAGAATCAACATAGTGAAAATGACCTTATTACCCAAAGCAATATATAAATTTAATGCAATCCCCATGAAAATCTCAATGGCAATTTTTAAAGAAATAGAAAGATAATCATCAGATTCATATGAGATCACAAGACTCTGAATAGCCAAAGCAATCCTGAGAAAAAAGTACTAGACTGTAGGTATCACTCTCTCTTACTTAAAATTATACTATAAAGTAACAATAAATCAAAACAGCATAGTATTGGCAAAAAATAAAATAAAATAAGAGACACACAGACCAACAAAACAGAATCGAGTGCCCAGTAACAAACTCTGTTTATATGGGACAAATAATTTTCAGCAAAGGAGCCGAAAACATAACACTGGATGAAGAAAAGTCTCTTTAAATGGTGCTGGAAAAATTAGAGAGCCGCATGCAAAAGAATAAAATTGGACTGCTATCTGTCATCATACATCAAAATTAACTCAAAAAGGATCAAAACCCTAAATATAAGACCTGAAAAAATATATTTCATAGAAGTACACAGATTTAAAGTCATAGACCTTGGATTCAGAGAGAAATTTATAATTTTGTACTCAAAGGCAAAGTAAGTAAAAGCAAAAATTAAACAAACAAACAAAAAAACAACAGGACTCTATCAAACTAAAAAGTTTCTGAAGAGCAAAACAAACCATCATCAAGACAAAGAGGCCACCAACTGAATGGGTGAATATGTTTGCAAACAACACATTTGTCAAGAAGTTAATATCCAAAATATGCAAAAAACTCATACAACTTAACAATAAAAATATTGAAAAATGACAAAGGGACCTGAACAAAAGTTCTTCCAAGAAGACATGCAAATAGCCAACAGACACGTGAAAAGATGCTCAACTTCAATAGCTATTAGGAAATATCAAATCAAAACCACAATGAGATACCAACTCACATCTATTAGAATGGCTAACATCAACAGGGCAAGTAATAACAATTGTTGGAGAGATTGTAGGGAAAAACAAACTCTTATACATGGCTGATAGTAATGTAAAATGACATTTCAGAAAAGGAAAACTACAAACCAATGTCTCACGCACATAGATGCAAATTCCTTAAATAAAGTGTTAGCAAATCAAATCCAACAATTAAAAATGAAAGCTTATACACTGCTGGTGGTTACAGCCACTACGGGAAACAGTATGGAGGTTCCTTAAAAAATTAAGAATAGAATTGCCATATGAACCAGCAATCCTTCTTCCGGGTATTTACCCAAACAATTTGAACACGTTTATCTGTAAAGATACGTGCACTCAGATGTTTATAACAACATTATTCATGGTGGCAAAGACATAGAAACAACCCAAGAACCCTTTGATAGATGAATGAAGAAGATGCAGTACATATACAATAAAATATTACTCAGTCATAAGAAAAGATGAAATACTGTCATTTGTGACAACTTGAGATGAATATTGAGATTACCATGCTAAACAAAATAAGTCGTACAGGAAAGTTGTGAACAATATAATTTCACTCATATGTGGGATACAAAACTGAAAGCAAAAAACAAACAAGACAGAGATTCACAAACAACAGATTATGTTATGGCTATCACTAAACTCACATAAGAAAAAATGAATAGTTTCAATAGTCTTAATCTATTAAAAAATACCGAATCAATAATTAATAACATATTTTTTAAAGCATCACACACTGATTGTTTGGTGAATTCTACCAACATTTATGAAGAAATAATATCAAATTTTTACAATTTTTTCCAGAAAATATAAGATAAACACTTCCTACCGCCTTCTATGAGGACAGTATTATCCTAATACCAAAAGTAGACAACGACATTTCAGAAAAGAAAAACTACAAACCAATGTCTATCATGCATGTGGATGCAAATATTTTAAATAAAATGTTAGCAAATCAAATCCAACAAATTATAAAAAAAATTATACTCCACATCCAATTAAAACTTATTCCAGATATTCAAGGATGGTTCAATATTTTAAAATCAGTTAATTTAACCCATCACATCAACAGACTAAAAAAGACAAATCATATGATCAAACTGATAGAGCTAGACAAAACATTTGACAAAACCAGACATCTGTTCATGATAAAAAATAAAAAACACAGAAAACAAAGAATAGAGGAAGTTTCTCAACTTGATAAAAAACATCTACTAAAAACTAACAAAAACCTTACAAATCAAGTTATAGTTAATATTGAGAAACTAGATGCTTTCCCTTTATGATTTGAATTAAAGCAATTCTGAGCTCTTTCATCGCTTTTAGTCAACATTATACTGACAGTTCTAACAAGGATAATAAGATAAGAAAAAGAACATAAATGGTATACAATTTAGAAATAATGTCTTTATTTGAAGATGTCATAATTTTCTATGTGTTGAATCCCAAAGAATCAACAAAAATTTTCTTGAAACTAATAAGAGAGTATAGTAAAGTCACAATATACAAGGCTAATATCCAAAAGCTAATTGCTTTTTTATAAAACAGCAATAAATAATTGGTATTTAAAGTTAAATAAAAGAATGACAATAGCAACAATAAATGAATATTTAAGATACATCTAACAAAATAGCTATAGGATCCATATGCAGAATAGTACAAACACTGCTGATAAAAGCAATTAAAGAGGATCTAATTAAGTTAGAAGATATTTTCTGGTCATAGATCAGATAATTTAATATTGTTAACATTTCAATTCTCCCAACTTAACACATATGTTCAATGCAATTCCAATAAAAATCTCAGCAATCAATTTTGCAGATACTGACAAAATGATTCTAAAGTCTATATGAAATGACAAAAGTATTAGAATAGCCAACATAATACTAAAGAACAACACAGTCGAAGGGCACACTCTACTTAATTTCAAGACTACTATAAATCTAGGATAATCAAAACATCATGGTAATATCAATTCATAGAAAATTGACAAGTGAAACAAAATAGAAAAAATAGAAATAGACACACATGAATATAATCAACTGACTTTTTACCAAAATACAAAGTAATTCCATGGAGAAAGAATAATCTTTTAAACAAATGGTGCTGAAGCAAGCACCATTTCATATGCAAATCAAAAGAGAAAAAAAGAAACATAGCTCCAGACTCTATGTATTTCATAAAATTTAACTTAAAATGATATACTAGAAGAAATTACAAATAGAGAAAATCTATTTATCTAGGTTTTCCCTTGACTTATTGATGGATTTTTAGATTTTTAGATAGAACATAATTCTTAATTAATTGATAATTTAGACTTTATTAAATTTAAACCTTCTGTGCTAAGAATGAATACTATTAAGAGAATGAAAAAAATAAACCACAGAGTTAGAAAAAGTATTTGCGAATACATATTTGATAAATGATTTGTTTCCAAAATATACAAATCAACTCAACAACAAAAAAAAACAAAAAACTCAGGAAATGAACAAAAGACCTGAATAGATACTTCACCAAAGATGGCAAATAAGTATAGAAAGAGATGTTCAATATCATTAAGAATTAGGTAATTGTAAATTAAAACAACAATTAGGTACCACTATACACCTGTTAGAATGTCTAAAACAAACAAACGTGTGGCAATACTAATTGCTTGTAAGGATGAAGAGCAACAATAACTCTCATTTATTGCTGATAAGAATGAAGATGAAAAATACAACCACTTTGAAGACATTTGACACTTCCTTACAAAGTTAAATATAGACATACCATATGATCCAGTAATTGTCATCTTACTGATTTGTCCTCATCTATTTTACAATTGTATGTCCATATGAAAACTTGCATGAAAATTTTTATAGCAGTTTTATTCATTATTGCCTGAACCTGTAATCTACCAAAATTCTCTTCAATAATTAAATAAACTCACTATGTATATCCATATAAAAAATATCTAATTATAAAAAGAAATGAAATATCAAACCATGAAAAGATATGGATTAATCTTAAACGTATATTGCCAAATGAAAGAAGCCAGTCTGAAAATGCTATATACTGTACCATTCCAATGATAGTATTCTGGAGTGGAAAATCCACAGAGACAATACAAAGATCAGTAGCCAGGTGTTCAGGAACAGTAGGGCAGTTTGAATAGGCGAAGCACAGGGGATCTTTTAGGGCACTGAAACTATTCTGATATTGTTATAATGGTGCAATATGATACATTTGTCAAAACCTATAGAACTATATAGTACAGATAATAAGCTTAAATGTATGCAAATAAAAAAAGAGCTCAGGGGATCCAAGGGGTAAATGTAGAATGTGATAAAGCAATTTATATTACATAGGACGAAAATAATAGATACGTAAAATAAATATGAAATGCCTATACTACAAATATATGGAATAACCTTATTGTGAGAGATGGGTAAAATGGTATTGATATACAATATTTTGGAAATTAATGAAGTCTTTAAGAATAAAAATAAAAGAAACTATACATATTTCCAAAGAGTACAGTATGAAAAGTGAAAAAAATTAGAAACTTTAAAATAGAGAAACCTGACAACACAGCCTAATTCAGGTAATAAAGGTTAATATAAAAAGTGATGAGTCATATTGATAGTATGTAATCTTGATATGCAATAAAAAATAAACTTTATCCTGTTGTCTTCTTCCCTACACCACAAAACCCTAGTCTAATCATAAAAAAAAAAAAAATCAGACAAATTTCAGTTGAGAGACATTCTAGAACATACCTGACCATTATTCTTCAAAATTTTAAGGTCATCAAAACAACGAAATTCTGAGAAATACTCACAAGAGGATGCTAGGGCAACATAAAGTAAATGTAGGATCCTGGAATAGAAAAATCACCACAGGGTAAAAAATAAAACACAAAACACAACAAAAAAAATCATAAGTAATTCTGAATAAAGAAAAAATACATAGGTCAGTTTTACAGTACTAGTGAGTATTATAATTAAAGCATGTTGAATTTTGGCAAATATTTTTCTGCTCTAATCTAGTCTTTTTTCTGATGTTTTTGTTGTTTTACTTTTTTTGCATTACTTTGGTTAATGTGATATTATATCAATAGATTTTCATACATTAAAACAGTTTTATATTGTAGAAATAAATGTAACTTGGTCATGGTGTGTAATCCTTTTAATATATTCCTGAGTATGGTTTAGTAACATTTTGTTGAGGATTTTGTGTCAATATTCCTAAAAAATAGTGGCCTATCAATTTTATTTTCTTGTAGTGTTTTTATCTAGCTTTAATATCAAGATAGTGCTGGACTCACAGAAAGAGACAAGAAGTGTTGCTCTTCAATTTTCTGAGAATTTGAGGAAGATTGGTGTTAGCTTCAACGTAGAGTCTAGGCTTCAGCTCAAAATGGCAGAAAAGGTAAATGCTTTGCTTGCCTCCCCTCTCAATCATATAAAAATTACAACTAAACTACAGAATAGCCATCACTGCGAGTAGCCTGAAGTCTAGCTGAACAGAATTTCTACACATGGGGACACAGAAGAGGCCTCCTTGAGACTGGTAGGAGGGTCAGAGATGCAAAATAGACTGGTCCTACACCCATGTATGGTGGTTGAGAATTGCGAGAAATATATTGGCTGTGAAAGTCCCCATGGAAGAGCAAGGGGTCCCAGCCTCATTCTGGGTTCCCCAGTCCAGGGTTCCAGTGCTGGGAAGAGAAGTCCATACAAATTCTGTCTGTGAAAACCAGTGTGGATTGTGGCTGAGTGAGAGAGGGCTGAGAGAGTTGCAGGCATTCCTCTAAAGGGGCCCACACACCACCTTATTTGGTGATGAACTCACTCACTCTGAGCTCCAACGCTGAGGCAGAGCTCGAAAGGCACCAGGGACATGTAAAAGAACTGAGTTGTCTGGTTTCAGGGTGAGGACTGGAGAGGCAGCTTTCTTCCAGACAGAAATGCTGGCAGAGAGCATAGTTCCTTTGATAAACCTTCTTTTGCCTGGCTTGCAGACCCAGGGAGCACAATATCTGAGTTTCCATTAACATAGCTAACACTGGTCATCCCATCCAGGTGATTCACTGAGATCTTTCCCAACATAGGAACACACCCAAGCATTTTCCAGTGGATTTTCTATACAAACAACCTATCTTGGCTCATGTTGCAGACTTTCTTGAAAATTCTCAAAGATTCATAAAACCTAAACGAGCAGCATCAGACCTAGGCATGCTCTGTACCTCTTCCTGAGCAGCAACAATACCAGCACTAGTGGCAGTGGCCTCAGTTTATGGGGTGGCCTATCAAGGCACCTCCAAACCTGGTGGCCATCCATGGACTACTTGGCAGCTCATACCAGATGGCCTTGGAGAGCAGATAGTCTGCAGCTAAAATTGGCCTGCAGCAGGGACCCACTCAAGAGGTCCTGGCCTGCTTTGGTCTGAACCAAAGCACACCCAGGGTCACTTTTGAAGACCACACACCCAAAGGGCCAAAAGGGCAGGCACCAGAGCCCTGCTAAAAGCAAATCCAGCTCTGTATGGCCAGCTTACACTTAACAGTTCAACAGCTATAATCACAATGCAACAGCCTGAGGGTTAACCCTCCCATTAATGAGCAAACAGCAACCAAGGTTTAGTTATCACAGAAGGGTACACACAACCCATACAAGGGACATACCTGAAGCACCCAGCTCAGATGATCAGGGAAGACTGTACCACTAGGACCCACAGCACACCTACTATATAAGGCCACTCACCTAAGTCCAAGAAACATAGTAGCCCTATCTAATGCATAAAAACAAACACAAGTAGGCAGCCAAAATGGGAAGACAAAGAAATATGTCCCAAGTGAAAGAACAGAACAAAGCTTCAGAAAAATAACTAAACAAAATAGAGATAAGCAATCTACCAGATGCAGAGTTCAAAACTTCGATAAGGATACTCAATGAATTTAGGGTAAAAGTAGAGAAATTCAGTGAGAACTTTAACAGAGGTAGAAAACATAAAAATGGAGTTAGAAAACATAAAAAAAAGATAGCCAGAAATGAAGAATACCTTAGGAGGAATTAGCAATAGATTAGATAAAGTAGAGGATTGGATCAAATCAGCGATTTAGGAAATAAAGTGGTAGACAATACCCAATCAGTTCAGCAACAGGAAAAACAAATCTAAAAGAATGAGAATAGTTTAAAGGTCCTCTGAAACAACATTAAGTGTACCAATGTTTGCATTATAAGGATACTAGAAGGAGAAGAGAGAGAGAGCAGGGAATTGAAAACCTATTTAAAGAAATAATGACAGAAAACTTCTCTAACCTGGTGAAGGGAATAAAAATACAAGCCCAGGAAGCACAGAGTTTCAAACAAAAAGACACCAAAGAGGCCCACATAAAGATACATCATAATTAAAATGCCAAAGGCTAAAGACAAACAGAGAACTTTAAAAGCAGCAAGAAAAAAGCAGTTAGTTACCTGCAAGGGAACTCCCATAAGACTGTCAGCTGATTTCTCAACAGAAACTTTGCAGGATAGAAGGGATTGGCAAGAAATATTCAAAGTGATGAAAACCAAGGACCTACACTCAAGGTTAATATACCCAGCAAAGCAGTCATTTAGAGTTTAAGGGCAGATAAAAAACTTTCATGAAAATAACATGCTAAAGGCATTCATTATCACAAAGCCACTATTACAAGAAATGTTAGAGTGACATCTTTACAAAGAAAAAGAATAAAGAATAAAAGATAAAAATATGAATAATAAAATGACAATAACTACATATCTAGCAACAGTTACTTTAAATGTGAATGGATTAATGATCCAATCGAAAGATAAGGTGGCTGAATCAATAAGAAAACAAGACCTTCACATCTGCTGCCTACAAGAGACTCACTTCAGATCAAAAGATACACACAGACTGAAAGTAAAGGAATGAAAAAAGATGTTTCATAAAAATACAAAATAAATAAATAAATAAAGGTTGGATAGCAATATTTATACCAGACAAAATGACTTTAAAACAAAAGCTGTAACAAGAGACAAAGGAGGACCTATTTAATCCATTTCTGTGTATTTTTCTGAAAAAAAAAAAACCAAAACAGTACTTCGAAGGGACATATGAATCTATATGTTCATTGTAGCATTATTTACAGTAGCCAAGATATGGAGGCATCCTGGATGTCTATCAATGGATGGATGAATAAAGAAGAGGTGATGTATATATATACAATGGAACATTACTCAGCCACAGAAAGAATAAAATTTTATCATTTGCAACAATATGGATGGACTCAGAGGGTATTGTTCTGAGTGCAGGAAGTCAGACAGAGAAAGACATGTCACATGTGGAATCTAGAGAACAGGATAAGCAAACAAACAACAGAAATAACCTCATAGATATAGAAAGCATTGTGTTGGCTGTCAGATTGGATGATGGCGGATGGGTGAATACAGGAGAGGATTAATAGATACAAATTGGTAGTTACAAAATAGCCATAGGGATATACAGTATAGCATGGGGAATATTGTCAGTAGTATTTTAGTAACTACATATGTTTTCAGATGAGTATTGAATTTATTTAACCTCCTAAGTTATATAAATGACTAATCACTATGTTGTACACCTAAAACTAATATAATATTGTATTTCAACTATAGTTGAAAAAAATTAAAAATATATAAAAATTAGAAATAGAAAGATTGGTGCTATTTCTTTTAATATTTGGTAGAATTCACCAGTGAAGCCGCCTTGTTCAGAGCTTTTCTTTGTTTTGTGTTTTTGATTAAATTCTCTTAGTGGATATATGTACAGTCAGATTTTCTATTTCTTCATGATTCAGTCAAGGTAGATTTTGTTATTCAGAAAATGTGTCCATTTATCTAGGTTATCCAATTTATTTGCATATAACTCTTCATAGTACTATCATATATATATATATATATACACATATATATATATATATATATACATATAAATATATAAATATATAATTTTTTGTAAAATATATATTAATATCCATACTTTCACTTTTGATTTTAGTAATTTGAGCCTCCTCTTTTTTTCTCTTAAAAAATCTTAATTATTTTGTCATTTTTTTTTTATCTTCAAAAAAACAACTCTTGGTTTCTCTGATTTTCTCTATTGTTTTTCTACTTTACATTGTATTTACCTCTGCTCTAATCTTTATATTTTTACTTTAGGTTTAGTTTGCTCCTATTTTTTGACTTGCTGAAAATGTAAACTTTGATTTCTAAATTGAGATATTTATTATTTTTTTAATGTAAGTGGTTACATTTCCTCTTTAGCACTACTTTCACTCAATCCAATATTTGGCATGTTGTATTTATATTTTCATTTGTCTCAAGGTATTTACTAATTTTTCTTGTATTTTTTCTCTGATTCATTGTTTTTTTGAGTGTGTTACACAATTTCCACATATTTGTAAATTTTCCAGTATTCCTATTGTTAATCAATTCCTAGTTTTATGTCATTGTGATATGGTAAGATACCTTGAAAATGTCCATTTTTAAAAATTTATTAAGACTGGTTTTGTGGTATAACAGATGGTCTATTTGAAACAATAATCCGTGTGCACCTGAGAAAAACATGCTTCCTGCTGTTAAACGGTAAAATGTTCTATATGTGTTAGATTATATAGTTTGTAATCTGTTAGATTCAATTAGTTTATAATGTGATTCAATTTCTCTATTGACCTTCTGTTTGGTAGTTTTATCTATTATTAAAAGTGGGGTATTGACATCTTCAGCTGTTATTGCAGAACTGTCTATTTATCCCTTCAACCTATCCATCTTTGTTTCATACATTTGTACACGCTAATTTATATAATTCTTATATCTTGTTGATTAATAGCCCTTTAATCCATATGCAATGTTTTTCTTTGTCTTTTGTAATCGTTTTATTTCTCATAATCTGTTTTATCTGATATTAGTCTATGCACTCAGCTCATGTATGTTCTTTGTCTCTGTCTCTCTCTTTCAGTTTCAACACATTTGTGTCTTTAGATAAAAATTGAGTATGTTGTAGGCATCTTAGAGTTGAAACATTTTATTATTATTTGTTTTATAAATCTAAGACTTTAGACTAGAGGGCATAATTCATTAATATTTTGATATTTTATTTTTCTGTTTGTCTTATAAAATTTTGACCTTTGCTTCCTCCATTACTGCTTTTATTTGTATATAGTAAGGTTGTTTCATAGTGACCTAGTGACACAGCTTTTATTTATCTAGAAACGACTTACGTTTTTCATTTTAGAAAGACAGTTTTCCTTAATATAGAACTTTTGATTACAGTATTTTCTTTCTTTTTTTTTTTTCATTTTCTTTCAACACTTTAAATACATCATTATACTCTCTTCAGACCTCTGAGGTTTTTTTAGAAATCTGCTGATAATCTTGAAAATTCCTTTTAAAAAGACAAGAAAGTATTCTTTCTGCTCTCAAGCTTCTCTTTCTCTTTTGTCTTTTGAAAGTCTAATTATAATGAGTCTCAGTGTGTGTAACTTTTGGTTTATCACACTTGGATTTTATTAAGATTCTTGGACTTGTAGATTCGTATGTTCTTAATTTAGGAATTTTTTAACCATTATTCCTTCAAATAATATTTGTCCCTCCCCTCTTCTCCTGAGACATTCATATTGAATGTATTAATCAGCTTGATAATATCCCATAAGTCCCTTAGGCTCTGTCCACTTTTTTTCATTATTTTTTTCTGTCTTTAACTGCAATAATTTCAATTTATCTGTCCTGCCCTTGTATTCATTCATTACCTTTTTTCTGACTACTCTAATGTGCTATTGAATACCTATAGTAAAATTTTTAATTTAGTTATAATACCATTTTAATTTGGATTTTATGTTTGGTTTCTTAATATCATTTCTATCTCTTTGTTGATATTGACATTTTGTTTATTTATTATTATTTTTTTTTATTTCCTGGGTTTTTTTTCCATGTTTCCTCTTAGCTCTTTAAACACATTTAAAACAATTGTTTTAAAGTCTTTATCTACTAAGTTTAATGTCTGCTTTCTCAGAGATTATTTTTACAAATTTATTTTGTTCCTTTGAATCATATTTTCCTCTTTGTATCCCATGTACACCCACATGTGTGTGTTAATAAAAATTGATGATTTGAGAAAATAGCAGTTACCTCTCCCAGATTTTGTAACTGGCTCTGTGCCAGGGCAGCCCATTACTAATTGGTTGGGCATACTTTGAGCCTGGGATCGACTCAAGGTGAAATTTTGAATCATTCTCACTTATGTTCTGAACATATTTCTTGACTGGGCCTGTATGTGGCTTTCTCAATTCCCTTCATATATATGACTGCTTTTGAAAGTCATACTTTTTCAAGGCCTCATCCCAACATCTTATGGCCTCATATGGTCAGTTACATGCCACTACCCATTATATCTTGCTCCAGCTGTCTGGGATTAGTAATGCTGTTTTCTCTTTCCTGAAATTTGAGTTTAGAATGGCAGAGACTGGTCTTTTAGGAAGCCCCCAGATAAGTTAGAATGTTGAAAATGAAGTCTGATCTGCTTAGTACAGTTCAAGGGAGAGAACAAAGGACTAGATTCTCACCTTCTTCATGCCAAGGCTATGCCTCATGACATTGAGGAAAAATTAGACAAAGTTGAATAAAGATGCCACAAATTGTCCTATTATTTTTAAGGTGGCTTTTTCTTCATTGGGTATTCAGTTGGTGCTATAGACATTTGACTCTTTGCCAGACTTCCTGTCAGATTAGTTCAATCAGTTTCTGTGTATGTGTGTTTATGTATGTTTGTGTGTGTATATTTTGTTTGTTTATGCTTTCATGGATAGAAAAAGAGTTGGAGTTTTCTTGTTTGCCATTTTACTGACATCACTTTCCCAATTAGTCTAGCCAGGTGACTTTTTACTGAAATAAATATGAGAAAAGTATTTGTCAAAAACATGTTGCTACCGCTGCTGGTAGTGTGTATGTATGTGTGTTTGTGTGAGTATGTTTTTTGTGCGTACATATATTTCTACTAAAAATATATGGAGTTTCATGAAATTATACCTATAAATCAAAAGCCACACAATCTCTTTGTTGCTATGTTGTAAGATGCATTGCTTCAAGTCAATAACTATTTTTTGAGTTCCAAAGAAGTGACCAGACATTGTGCTCAGGAATAAGTGTAAAAAGAAAAATTAAATGAAATTAGCATCTAAAGGGTTTCACAATTTAAAATTAGCACCTCAAGTTTTTACAAGCAGGTAAACATATTTTACTGCAGTTTGAGAGCTGCTATCCGAGAAAAATATACAAGAGGAGGTTGAAGAGGTAAGAAGGAAGTTATTATATGTGTTGTGGTGATATCAGGAAAGATTCCCAGAAATACAACACCTGAGTCAAGTATTAAATGCAAATTATTATTTTTTCAACAGAGAATAGACATAAGCTCTGGAGACAAAAATAAAAAGAACATTGCAAAGATCATTCGTGTAACAGCTTTATTGAATGTGAAAGGGATTGATTTATTCATTTAACAAGTGTTTACTGTGTGTTTACTAGGTTTTAGGCACTGTTATATGTATAGGAAAGCAGCAGTAAAACACACACACATAAACAAACAAAACTAAACCAAAACTTTTAAAATCTCAACTTTATTTGAACAAGAGGTAAAAATTAGTGATGAATTAATGTGAATTAGACTTATTTTTACTAATTTGCATTTTGGAGGGGTGGGTGGGGTATGTTAGAGAAAACAGTAAGGTATCAATATGTCAGCACTTGTGGCATTTATACTTTTTCCATTGGTTTGATATGGTAACAATAATTGGAACATGAAGACAATGGATTCAAATGATAATAAGAAATGAACAAGACATGTCTTTGAAATAAAGTGGTCTTAAGGAATATATAAAGAAGGTAATACATTCCTTAGAATACCATTTAGAAGAGAAAATGCCTGCTTAAAAAAAAAAAAAAAAAGAAGTTAACCTAAAACAGCTGGCCCAAGCTGATGTCCCTAGAAATATTGTTCAAGATAATATTAAAAGAATATAAAAAATTAAAAATATGTTCAAGCCAATTTGAGACATTCTGGATAAAATAGAGTTATTTAGATTTCTTTATTTCATTTCTTATTGAAGATACTTCTTAAAGCTTTGGATATATTAATAGTCCATGTGAATAAGCAAATTGGGGTGTAGCACACAGCATTCTCCTTTATCATTATCCTTTCTTCTTCGATGTATTCATTAACACCTCTTGAAAGTAGTGTCTGCAATGCCAAGTTGGAGAAATTCTGGTGTTTTTCTAGCATTAGAGGGCTAGATTTATCCTCTCATTCTTCTATAAAAATGAGGATTACCTTCAAGAAACTCTCTTTCAGAGCCACTTACTATTAACTTCTTTTATATTCTAGCTTCAATAAGATTTAATTGACACATAACATTGTGTAATTTTAAGGTGTACAATGTATTGATTTAATTCATTTATGTATTGCAAAATGATTACAAGGTAGGGTTAACTAATACCTTTATCACTTCACATAATTACTAATTCTTTTTTTGTGGTAAGAATATGTAAGTTTCTGCTCTCTTAGCAACTTTCAAGTATATAATACAGTATTATTAACTATAATCACTATGCTGTACATTATATCACCAGAATTTATTTATCTTATAACTGGAAGTTTGTACCTTTTGACAAACATTAACTTCTAAATTTTTTTTTCTAAAAGTTGGTATTTATTAACTGAAATTTATATATTTATAGCATTTAATGAGGGCTAGAATTACATATTTTGCTAAGAATTCTGACATTTGCATAAGTTGCAGGCTTCTTTTTGTTTGTGCATACTTATAAATAAATAAAACAACTACAATTTATGAAAATATACATCATTAGTGTTGGTTTAAGGTGGTCATGTTTATCATTCGTCGAAGTTATATGTAAATCTATTTTTAAATTTTTTACATAATTAGATTCTTTGTTGCTGTTCCAATGTGATTGCTATTCTATATCTCTAGCAAATATTTAATTTCTTTTTAATTCTATGGCATTAATAATGAGTTTTCAATTCTCTAAAATGTATGAAGTAGTGAATAAATGGTGTCCTTCAACTGGCCTTAGGAGGACTGACAAAAAAATTGTTCAAGAACCACTAATTCACATCTGGCACACATATGGCTATCCATTAGCAATTCTGGGAGTTATTCCTAAAATTCAAGAAGCTTTTTCTCAACTATTTAATCTAATATAGCCATATCTATCTCTTCTGCCACCTTATGTTTTACCATTATTTTTCTTTATCTTCAAAATGTGTCAGTGCCTAAAATTTGGTTAGTTTTTTAATAAACTAATTTGTTTTCTCATGCATTACCCATGTTCTCCATAGAGAAGGTAAACTGTATTGAAATAGATATGTCTTATTTTGTCTTATTTTTCACTAAATTCTCATTGTTTAGAACAGTGAACGGCATGGGTAGAAAGAGAGAAAAGCAAGAAAAATTAAAGAGAAAATTTAGAAGAAAAAAGAAGGAAGAAAAGATGGGAGAAAGGAAAGATCAAAGGGAAAAAGGTGCAGACACAAGAACGGAAAAAGAAATAGAGGGTAAAAACCATGTCTCTCATACTTAAGTCTCTCACTCTCTGTAATTCCCAGCATAGTATTTAGCACACTGTCCTCCATTTATAGGCTAATAATCTGAAAATAATGTGAAAGCAAACTTCAATATCCCAAATTTGCTCATTCCTTGTCTCCTTCTTACTCTGTATCCAACATGAAACCATCTCTTCAAGGTTTATCAATTCTATGATGTCTTTCCCTTTCAGTCATTTTGCTATTATTTTCTTCTGACCCTCTTTGCATTTTTTAAAAGATTCATCCTTTTAAAAAAATTCCTGTCAGATTAATCTTCCCAAAGCATACACGTCCACTCAAGAAAAAGTCCTCAATTACATATAAACAGGTTGAATCTTCTTATTCTCAAATTCAAATAGATTCTTTCATAAAACTGTCCATTAGCTCTTCTAGCTGATTTTTTACCAACAGTAGTAAAGCATGTGGGCTCTACACACAGACCAAAATCACTGAG
>NW_011888868.1:3885391-3887307 GCF_000151845.1 Pteropus vampyrus | reverse complement strand
GTCCCAAATGAAAGAACAGAACAAAGCTCCAGAAGAAGAAATAAATAAAATGGAGACAAACAATCTACCAGATATAGAGTCCACAATTCTGGTTCTAAGGATGTTCAGTGATTTCAGTGAGAACTTCAACAAAAAGATAGGTAACATTAAAAATAGATAGAAATGAAGAAAACCATGATAACTGAAATGAAGAATACATTAGAGGAAATCAACAGTAGATTAGTTGAAGTAGAGCATCGAAACAGCGATTGGGAAGATAAGGTAGCAGAAAACACCCAATCAGAACAGCAATAAGAAAAAAAAGTTAAATGAGAATAGTTTAAGTAGCCTCTGGGACAACATCAATATTAGCAACATTTACATCACAGGGTTACCAGAAGGAGAAAAGAGAGAGCAGGAAATTGAAAACCTATTTGAAGAAATAACAACTGAAAACTTCCCTAACCTGGTGAAGAAAATAGACATACAAGCCGAGGAAGGACAGAGAGTCCCAAACAAAATGAACTCAAAGAGGCCCACACCAAGATACCTCATAATTAAAATGTCAAACATTAAAGACAAAGAGACAATCTTAAAAAGAACAAGAGAAAGGTAGCTAGTTACTTACAAAAGAGATCCCATAAGACTGTCAACTGGTTTCTCAACAGAACCTGTGTGGGCTAGACAGGATTGGCACAAAATATTCAAAGTGATGAAAAGCAAAAACTGATAATCAAAGTTACTCTACCCAGCAAAGCTATCATTAAAATCAAAGGACAGATGAAGAGCTTTCCAGACAAGAAAAAGCTAAAGGAGTTTATCACCACCCAAACAGTAATATAATAAATGTTAGAACGACTTTTTGAAGAGAAGAAGAAGAAGAAGGAGTAAAAAAGTATGAATAACAAAATGGCAATAACTACATATCTAGCAACAATTATTTTAAATGTAAATGGATTACATTCTCAGTGAAAAGACTTTGGGTAGTTAAATGGATATGAAAAGAAAACCCTCGCATATTCTTCATACTAGAAACTCATTTCAAATTGATAGCACAAACAGACTAAAAGTAAAAGAGTGGGAAAAGGTATTTTATAAAAATAGAAACAGAAAAGCTGGAGTAGCAATACTTAACACTACACAGAATATACTTTAAAACAAAAGTTATATAACAAGGGACAAAAAAGAACCCAGTAATCCCACTGTAGATATTTATCTAAAGAAACTCAAAACACTACTCTGAAGAGACATGTGCATACATATGTTTATTGAAGCATTATTTACAATAGCCAAGATATGGAGGAAACCTGTGTATTTTTCAATGGACGAATAGAGAAGAAGAGGTGGTACATATATAGAGTGGAATATTACTCATAAAAAGAATGGCATTTTTCCATTTCCAAAAACATAAATGGACTTAGAGGATATTGTGCTGAGTGGAGTAAGTTGGACAAAGAAAGACAAATGTCATGTGATTTCACTTATATGTGGAATCTAGAAAACAGAATAAGTGAATGAACAAACAAACAGAAACAGACTCATAGATACAGAGAACATTTTGATGGTTGTTGAATAGGGGATTATTGGAGAGATGGGTTAAGGAGAGAGGGGATTAAGTTGTACAAATTGATAGTTACAAAATAGTCATGGATGTAGTTATAGCATGAGAATATAGTCATTAATATTGTAATAATTATGCATAGTGTCAGATGGCTACTGGATTTATTTGGACAATCATTTCATAAGTTATACAAAGATGTGATCACTGTGCTGTATACCTGAAACTAATGTAATATTGTATGTCAACTGTAATGGAGAAAAAATATACATACTTTTTTTTCAAATAAAAGCCACTGTGAATATGAAGATTTTTTTAAAGCCCACGCTGAGTTCCAAACACAACATATGCCCCCAAAAGACATTCAACAACCTAAATC
>NW_011888868.1:3883175-3885341 GCF_000151845.1 Pteropus vampyrus | reverse complement strand
CCTAACAAGAGTTTATTTATAAAAATTAAAAATTTTTGAGGAGTAACATAAGAACTGATTTCTGCTTTTTCTTACTGGGAACTTAGAAGGAGAAAGGCAACCTAGCCTATATCTCAGGCTGGGAAAAGTCAGAGAAGAAAGTGATTGAACTTACCATTTGCAAAAGTGTCAGGGGGACTAAAAACCTACAGAAACCTGTGGTAAGAAATTATAGACAGAGAAATACAATCAAATACCTAAGGAACTGAGAAAAAAATGAAGTTAGTTTCTTTAAAAGCCACTGTGTCCTGTCAAGATGGTAAAGTAGGTAAATGCTGTGCTTACCTCCTCTCATAACCACATCAAAATTACAACTGAACTATAGAACAACCAAATTAAAAATCACCTGGTCTAGCTGAACAGAAGTCTTATAACTAAGTATATATAGAAGAAGCCATGTTGAGACTGGTAGGAGAGACAGAGACTCCAAAGAAGGTGAAATTAAAAATCAGGAGAGATATCTAGGCTGTGATGGTCCCTTCCAAGGAGCTAAGGGTCCAAGCTCCACACCATACTCCTCAGACTAGGGCCCCAGTGCGGGGAAGAGAAGTCCTCATAAATTCTGGCTGTGAAAACCAGTAAGGATTGTGGCTGAGTGAGACAGAGGACTGCTAGAGTCCTAGGCATTCCTTTTGAAGGACCCACATATGTACTTACTCGCTGACAGACCAATTTGGTCTGAATGCCAGTGCTGGAGAAACAGCTCAAAAAGTGCCAGGGACATACAGAAAGAAACTGATTTGTCTGGCTTCATGCTAGGGCTGGAGGGCCAGCTTTCTCTCAGATAGGTCTGGCAGAGGCCATTGTCCCTTTGCTTAGCCCTCTCCAACCTAGCATGCAGACTTCTGCGAGTGCAGTATCTGGGTCTCCATCAATTTGGCTAACACCTTTTGCCCTACCCTGGTGATTCCCTGAGACCTTGCCCCACCCAACATTTGAGCCCACAGAAAACATTTCCAGTGGCTTTTCCATACAAACAGCCTGTCTTAGATCATGCAGAAGACTTTCCTAAAAATCTCTCAAAATTTACAAACCCCAAACAAGTAACATCTGACCTGAGCATATCCCATTACTCTTGCTAAGCAGGCAGCATTGCTTCACAGCTTAACCTACTGCAGGCACCTCCAAACACAGCACAAGTGGCATCTACCTACAGATAACTTTACTAAGTCTCCCTGGGCAGGGCACAGATAGCAGTTGAACTTGGCCTGCAACAGAGCCCCTCCCAGGAGTCCCAGAATCAACACACTCAGTGGCTGGCTTCACACAACACAGGAGTACCACACAACCACCTCTATAAAAGACACATTTAAAGGGCAGACTCATCAGGCACTAGAGCCGCGAAAGCAAATCCTGCTCCATAAGGTCAGCCTTTGCACAACAATTCCTCCATCATAGTCACAGCCTATCCTCAACCAATCAGCCTGAGGGTCTATCCCTCTGAATGATGCGTAAATAGCAACCAAGTCTCAACTATAACAGGAGGGCACACACAACCCACAAAAGGGTCATACAAGGAGCACCCAACTGAAGTGACAAGAAAGAGTGTGCTGCTGGGCCCCACAGGACACCTAGTACATAAAGTCACTCTACTAAGACTGGGAGACATAGCAACTACACCTAATACATAGAAACAAGCATAGGAAAACAGCCAAAATGAGAAGACAAAGAACCACGTCCCAAATGAAAGAACAGAACAAAGCTCCAGAAGAAGAAATAAATAAAATGGAGACAAACAATCTACCAGATATAGAGTCCACAATTCTGGTTCTAAGGATGTTCAGTGATTTCAGTGAGAACTTCAACAAAAAGATAGGTAACATTAAAAATAGATAGAAATGAAGAAAACCATGATAACTGAAATGAAGAATACATTAGAGGAAATCAACAGTAGATTAGTTGAAGTAGAGCATCGAAACAGCGATTGGGAAGATAAGGTAGCAGAAAACACCCAATCAAAACAGCAATAAGAAAAAAAAGTTAAATGAGAATAGTTTAAGTAGCCTCTGGGACAACATCAATATTAGCAACATTTACATCACAGGGTTACCAGAAGGAGAAAAGAGAGAGCAGGAAATTGAAAACCTATTTGAAGAAATAACAACTGAAAACTTCCCTAACCTGGTG
>NW_011888868.1:3879478-3881058 GCF_000151845.1 Pteropus vampyrus | reverse complement strand
GGCAGAAAAACAACAGTGGACTTTTACCAGTTGCGGTTGCAAAACGTGAGGTTGAGCTGCAGCCTCCATCTCCCAAACCCAGGGGCCACTCTCCTGTATTCTCCAAGACTTAACACCATGGAGCCCCAGGGAAATCTGAGCAAATGCTACCAAAACTGTCGCTAACACTGACAGGGACTGAGACTGAAGGTAGCAAGTGTGACTGAACATTTATAAGAAAAAAGAGAAATTATTAACACTATATATATAAAAAAAAGGATCTTAGAGGTTTAGATGTCATCTACTGGAAACCAAAAGAAAAATGCCTTCTTAGCAATAGGCTAAAGAGAGACCTTTATACAATAAGTTTTTCTGGGGCCTGAGAGAGCTGAATACATTTTCATTAATGCCCAAGTGGAGAATTAGTCCATTAAACACCATAAACAACCAAGGTGACAAGGCAGCTCAGAAAAAAAAGAGAAAAATCTTCAGAAAACAAGCTTAAGACATAGAAATATCTGACTTAAATGTTAGAGAAATCAGAATGGTACTTCTGAAAAAACTCAATGAGAGCCAAAATAATTCATATCAACAATTCCAGAAACTGAAAAACAACTAGATTAGCAGAGTGAATTTTTTAGCAAGGAGATTGAAATACTCAAAAAGAACAAAATAGAACTTCTGGAGATGAAGAACACACTGAAAGAGATGAAAAATGAAATAGCAAGCTTGGGAAATAGAGTCAACAAATGGAAGAAAGGATTAGTGATACTGAAGACAGAAATCTAGAAATAAATCAAAAGGAAGAATGAGAAATCAAAGAATAAAAAATAATGGAGAAACACAATAACTAGTTGACGTCATCAGGAAAGGAAATAAGAATAATGGACATTCTCAAAGGGGAGGAAAAGGAGCAGAGATTAGAAAGCATTTTCAGACAAACAGTTGATGAGAATTTACCAAATCTAAGGAATGAGTTGTAGCTTGGAATTCAAGAAGTCAAGAGAACACCCAATTACCTCAATGCAAAAAAGGCCTTCTCCAAGGCACATTGTATTAAAATTATCAAAACTCAAAGACAAAGAAAGAATCCTCAGGACAGCTAGGGAAAAGAAGATGGTAACCTATAAAGGAAAACCCATTAGATTATTGTTAGACTTCTCAGCACCAACCTTACACGCCAGAAAGGAGTGAAACCAAATATTCAAACTATTAGGTGACAGGAATTACCAGCCAAGAATAATGTATCCAGCTAAGATCTTCTTTAGATATGAAGGAGAAATAAAGACCTTCACAATCATATATAAAAAAAAAAAAAAAGAGAGAGAGAGAATTTTCCACTACGAGTCCTGCATTACAGGAAATACTGAAAGGGGTCAGCTCACCTATAACAAAATGAAAAAAAAAAAAAAAAAAACATAACTATGAGTAAGACAACTAGCAGGCAGATAGAAGCAGAGGAGTGCAAACCTTTTTAAGAATGGGGTATTGTAAGCTTAAATAATAAGAGATTTGCTATTGCAAGATAATAATGAACATTCAGCATACATAGGGACAAATTGAGACAATGATAATAGAAAAGGGGAGGATTCGAAGATCCA
>NW_011888868.1:3871857-3877938 GCF_000151845.1 Pteropus vampyrus | reverse complement strand
TCTATGGTAACCATAAAGAATATATCTATAGAATATATGCAAAGACAATGAAAAGAGATTCAAAATGTCACTACCCATATTTTCAAACAAATAGGAAAGCAGTAATGTAGGAATTGAAGGACAAAAATCTAAAAGACATGCACAGAACAAATAACAAAATAGCAGAATTAAGTCCTTCCCTATCTGTAATTACTTTAAATATAAACGAATTAAATTCTCCTATTGAACACATAATTGGAAGAATAAATGTTTTTAAAAAAAGGATCCAAAAGTAAGCTGTTTATAAGAGGCTCACTTTAGATCTAAAAGTATGCATAGCTTAAAATTGAAAAAAATTTAAAAAAAAAGACACACATAGATTCTAGGCAAATATTTATCGAAAGAAAACAGGATGGCTACTAATGTTAGCCAAAGTACATCTTAATTTAAAAAGTGTGGCAGGAGACAGAGAAGAACATTATATAATGACAAAAGGCTAAGTTCACTGAGATGATATAACATTTAAAAACATACATTTATTAAAAATTGGAGTTCCAAAATATATGAAGTAAGCATTGACAGAATTGAAGGAATAAATAAATAGCTCCACAATAATAGAAAGGGACTTTAATATCCTACTTCAAATTATGGACAGACCAAACAGACAGAATATCTATAAGGCTATAGAGGACTTAAACGCTATAAACATTGGACATAACAACATTTGATAAAATTCAATATCCTCTCCTCATTAAAAAAAACACTCAAAATATCATGAATAAAAGGAAAGTACTTCACATGATAAAGGGCATATTTGAAAAATTTCACAGCCATCATTATTTTTAAGGTCGAAAGATGAGTTCCCTATGATCAAAAACAAGATAAGGGTAACTGCTTTTCTAGTTCTATTCGGCTCAATACTAGAAGGGCTATCTAGATCAATTAGGCAAGATAAAGAAATAAAAATAATTTAAATTTCAAAAGAATATTTAAAATTATCTCATTGCAAACTACATAATCTTAAGTGTAAAAAACTGTAAATATTTTATATACACAAATACAATCTCTGGAAGTAATAAGATCTGCAGAATTACAAAATGCATAATCAACATGCCAAAGTCAGTCACACTTCCATACACTAACAATGAAAAACCCAAAACTAAAATTAAGAAAATAATTTTATTTACAATGGAATCAATAGGAATAAAATACAATGAATTAAACTTAACCAAGTAGGTAGGCTTTTACACTTAAAATACCAAATGTTCTTGAAATAAATTTAAAGATGACTCCAGTAAATAGAAAAGCACCCTCAGTCCATGGGTTGGAAGAGTTAATATTGTTATGATGTCAGTAATACTTAGATGATCTACACATTTAGTGCTAAACTTAGCAAAATTATAATAGTTTTTGCAGGAATAGAAATATTCATCTTAAAATTTATATGGAGTTTCAAGAAACTTTGAATATCCAAAACGATCTTGAAAAAGAACAAAGCTGGAGGCCTCGTTTGTACCTCCAGATTTCTAAACTTACTACAAAGCTCTGGTTTTCAAAACAGTGTAGTGCCTAGAAATAAAGCCTCACACTTATGGACAAATGATTCTCATCAAGAGTTTCAAGACCATTCAATGGGGAAACAATATCTTTTTAAAAAATGGTGCTGGGACACCTGAAAATTCACATGCAAAAGAATTAAGTTGAGCCCTTATCTTACACCAAAAAATTAAATAAAAATGAATTAAATACCTAAATGTAAGAACTAAAACTATAAAACCGTTAGACTAAACAGAGAAAGCTTTATGGCATTGGATTTAGTAATGATTTCTTGATATGATAACATAGGCATAGAAAACAAAAGAAAATATAGGAAAATTGGATTTTATCAAAATATAAAACTTTTTCACATCAAAGGACAGTATCAGCAGATTAAAATGGCAACTCATGGAATTTAAGAAAATATTTGAAAATTATATATCTATTAGAAATTAATGTTGGGATTATATACAGAACTCCTAAAATGTTATAAAAATTGAGTTTCCCACCTAACAGCATTTAAATTGAAACAAACAAACAGTATATCAGCTAAATAAAATAACTCAGTGGATTATATTTAACTCACAAACCTTAAATTTAAGATCCCCAGTCTGGACTTACATTTTAAAAGAGACAATAAAAAGGATATGAAAGTGTTTATATGCTTAGTTGCGGAAGAAAAACTATCACAATCCAATATTAAATGCCTTCAGAGGAGAAAAGGGAGCTCACTCTAGGAGCAAGGTTTTCTGACCAAGCTGGGCTCCACCACTGTGTCTTATTAAAAAATGTAGCAAGCGACAGAGAAGAACGTTAAATAAGCCCAAACCTGTTTCTCTCTGTATCTGATTAAGTACAGAGCAGTCTTTTGATAAATGGTTAGATAATATGTATTGGATTGTATAAAACAAACTCCACTTGTATAATCACTTCTTGATATCCATGTCTGATGGAATTATTTGACAACTCATCCTGTTTCTCAGCAACTAAAGATCTAAACTCTAAAGTGACAATTCCCAAAATTATTCTGAAATCCTTTAATGTGAAGGCTCGGTATAAACCCTGCTCTCTTTTTCTCCATTCTGGGCTTACAGAGGCAGCTCTGTGGGATTGGTAATGTGACATAAAGAGACTTTTTCTTCTTCTTCTTTTTTTTTTTAGTGTTCCTAGTTTAAAGGATTATTGTGTAAAAGCAGTAAAATTAAACTCACAGTAAAATTAAACTCACAGGGTAAAATTCAAGCATAAACAGAGCTGTGCCATTATTCATTCAGGTTTACCATCTTTTAAGTAAAGATTTCATACGTACTCTGCCTATTTCTTTGTCTGTTAATAAAGAAAATTATAGAACTTCTACAGTTGATACTTAGCTATAATGATACTTGAAATGTACTGATTAGGCCATTGTGGAATGAACCTTACCATTTGGTCTCCTGTCTGTTTCAGGAAAAAACAAAAACAGAAACAAAAATGAAGCTTTGAATATGGCTGTTTTAAATGATGTCCAAGAGGTGCATGTAATAGCATTCTGACCTTTACTCTTATTTATTTTTCTTTTAGAAAAATCTTTAGAGAAACAGTATGTCCACTAATTCTCCTCACCCCTCTTTGCTGACCAGAATTAATATAAAATGTATTTCTTGATCAGATCCACATCTCTCTGGGGTTTTCTGCATAACTGATTCCTAGAGAAAGTCTTTCTTCCCTCAACACTGTAGAGGCATACATCAGAGATATTACGAGTTTGGTCCCAGATCATTGCAATAAAGGAATATCATAATAAAGCGAGTCACACAACTATTTTTGGTACCCTACTGAATATAAAAATTATGTTAATACTATACTATAGTATATTAAATATGGAATAACATTATATCTAATAAAACAACATATATACCTTAATTAAAAATGCTTTATTGCTAAAAAAAATTTTAACCATCATCTGAGCCTTTAGCGAGTTACAATCTTTTTGCTGGTGGAGAGTATTGCCTCATGGTGATGGATGCTGACTGATCAGGGTGGTGGTTATACAGATTTGGGTGGTTGTGGAAATTTCTTAAAATAAAACAATGAAGTTTGATGCATCTCTTCACTCTTGCTTTCACAGAAAATTTCTCTGCAGCATCTATACTGTTTGATAACATTTTACACATGGTAAAAATTCTTTCAAAATTGGAGTCAATCTTTTCAAACTCTGCCACTGCTTTATCAATTAAGTCTAAGTAATATTCTAAATGTTGTCATTTCAACAATCTTCATAGGATCTTCACCAGGAGTAGTTTCCATATCAACTACCCAAGTTTTTTGATCATCTATAAGAAACAACTCCTTGTCCATTAAAATTTTATCATGACATTGCAGCAATCTAGTCACATCTTCAGGCTTCAATCCTAATTCTAGATTAGCTATTTCCACAATGTTTATAGTTACTTCCTCCACTGAAGTCTTTGGGTCCCTCAAAGTCATCCATGAGGGTTAGAATCAACTTCTTCCAAACTCCTGTTAAAGTTGATATTTTGATCTCTTCCCATAAATTATGAATGTTCTTCATGGAATCTAGAATGGTGGATACTTTCCAGAGAATTTTCAATTTACTTTGCCTAGATTCATCAGAGGAATAATAGCTAAAGCTTTCCAAAATGTATTTCTTAAATAATAAGACTTGGAAGTCAACATTACTCCTTGAGCCATGGGCTGCAGAATGGATACTGTGTTAGCAGGCATGAAAACTTTAATCACAATGTGCATCTCCATCACAGCTCTTGGGTGACTGGATACATTGTCATTGAGGAGTAATATTTTGAAAGGAAACTTTCCTGAGCAGTAGGCCTTAACAATGGGCTTAAAATATTCACTAAACCATTTTATAAACAGATGGGTCATTATCCAGGTTTTGTTGTTTCATTTATAGAGCACAGGTAGAGTAAATTTAACATAATTCTTAATTAAAGGTCCTAGAATTTTATCAATGGTAAATGAGACTTGGCTTCAACTTAAAGTCACCAGTTGCTCTAGTCCTTAACAAAGAGTCATCCTGTTCTTTGAAACTTTGAAGCCAGGCATTAACTTCTCTCTAGCTATGAAATTCCTATCTACATTTTTTAGTATAGCCAACTTCTTTATTTCAGCTTGATGTTCTGGGTAATTTGTAGCTTCTATATTAGCACTCGTTGATTCGCCTTGCACTTTTATGTTATGGAGATGGCTTCTTTCCTTAAACCACTATTAGCCTCAAACTTTTCTTCTGCAGTTTCTTCACCTCTCTCAGACTTCAAAGAATTAAAGAGAATTAGGGTCTTGCTCTGGTTTAGGCTTTGTCCTAAGGAAATGTTGTGTCTGGTTTGATCCTCTATCCAGACCATTAAAACTTTCTTTATGTCAGCAATAAGACCATTTCACTTTACCATTTCTGTGTTCACTGGAGTAGCATTTCTAATTTCCTTTAATAACTTTTTTTTTTAATTTACAAATTGACTAACTGCAGAAGAGTCCTCACTTTTGGATTATTTTCACTTCTGACATGCTTTCCTCACTTAGCTTAATAATATCTAGTGTTTTCATTTAAAGTGAGACACATGTAACCCTTCCTTTTACTTGAACACTTAGAGACCACTGTAGGGTCATTAATTTCCCTAATTTTAATATTGTGTTTCTGGGAGTAGGGAATCTGAGGAAAGGGAGAGAGACAGTGAACAACTGGTCAGTGAAGCGGTCAAAACACAAATTTATAGATTAAGTTTGACATCTTATCTCGATGTTATTTGTGGTGCCCTAAAACAATTACGATTGTAACATCAAAAATCACTGATCACAGATCACCATAACAAATATAATAGTAATGAAAATGTTTGGAATATTATTAGCATTACCAAAATGTGACACTGAGACACTAAGTAAGCAAGTGTTGCTGGGAAAATGACACCAACAGAATTGATCAAGGTAGGGTTGCCACAACCTTCAATTTGTAAAAGGAAGCACAATATCTGGTAAGCACAATAAAGTAAAGTGCAATAAAATGAGCTATGCCTATACGTGCTTACTTTCGTTACATGGGCCAAAATTCTGATGAAAATAAGGGATAGTTTAGGACTGTAGATGCTGAATTGCTTTGCACTGGGTTCTTAGACAGGATTTAGAGAATTATCTGTCATCTTTCCTGTACTCTTGAGGTCTAATTTGCTGATTCATAGAAATATAGTTTTTACTAATTTTTAGCTCTTGAAATATTAATATTTTAAGAAGAGAAAAATTATAGGTATCTAATCACTGAGTGTTTGGAATTAGAGGTAGCATAAACTTAGAGTGATTTAGGGGCAGAAAAGTATTCACAAAGTAACATGGTAAAGCTAGCTTCTTTCCCTTATAATTAAGTGTAGCTTGAATATTAGTTTTAAATTCAGACTCTTTGGGATTAACATTTCCAGTTGTGTGACTTGGAAATGATACTTGATTTCTCTGTACCTTATTTTTTTCACATATAAATTAGATTCATAACAATAGTGATTAAATCAAATGATTCCTTACAAGGGGTTTTGTGAATCATTCACATATATTACTTAGAAGGAT
>NW_011888868.1:3868649-3870752 GCF_000151845.1 Pteropus vampyrus | reverse complement strand
AGGGCTAAGTTGTGAAATTTTAAAATTTCACATTAACAAATGATACTTGGAAATAATTGTAATCTTTTCTTAAAGTTAATTAAATGAACAACAACAACAGAAACCAGCTGTTAAGAAAGAGAGTCTGGACTGTCTTAGAATAAGCTTCAAAATAGTCCTTTGAATAAACGTACCAGAGCTAACTTAGAAGAGATATAATTGTAGTTTAAATTTGGTCACTTAGTCATGTCTACCCAACCCCAACATAATTCAATTCAGCCACCATTCAGTGTTCACTCTACTGCCAGGCACCTGCCATTCTGCTAGGCAGTAAGGATAAGACATTGTCCTCTCCTCAAGAAGCAGACAGTCTTTTCTGGCAGAACCTTAAGTCTAGTAGAAATAAGTGTAAAGATTTTTCTTCCACCAGGTATTTGCTTTATTGAAGAAAAATAGAAATATTTATAGACCAGTTCCAGATTCAGGATAGCTGCTGAGATGATGTAGAAATGCATATTGTATTATTAATATTCACTTTCATCTAGTGCTTAGGTCTTGCAAGAACTTGGCATGGTAGGGACAATTGAAAAACTTAGCTCATCAGATAGCATTTAAAATTTATTATAGAATTTATGGGACCTACTGCCAAGGTTATAGTGAAATAGCATAACTTCGATGTCAATGTCCCCATTATGATAATCTACAGTGCATTGTTTGCACTCCCATCCCATCCCCTGTAGAAATGTTCTTAATTTCTATACATTTTCTGCAATATTATGGTTCTGCAATACTATGGTTCTGGTTCTGAATTATTTTTTCTGCAAGATCCATAACTTAGGTGTCAGATCAAAGTTGTATTTCCCTTCTTAATTACGAAAATGCTGCCTTTTAATCATTTCCACTTTGGGGTTCTTTCTATTGACTACCACAAAATTCTACTGAAAATTCAGGGGTGTGGAGAGATTATATTGCAGCAATTCAGACACATTTAAATTCAATATTAGATATTTCTATGATTAAAAATTCACTCTTATTTCTCAAATTTAGACTACAGATTTTTGCATGTCTTCTTCTCTTCTTTCATGGTTTTATCTTCTCTTTTAACCTGCATGCTCCATTATCTGTTCATTTCTAATGCAGATAGTTTATTCATATATTAATCTTTGTTCCTTTGTTCCTAGAGATAATTTAGTTCCTAAAGTTGTACTTCCTCCCTCAAGCATCATTTAATGATATTTCTAAAAGAAGGAAAAATTCTGGGCACTAATTTTAAAATGATATATGGTTTTCTTCTTCTACCATATGTGAATAGACACATGATTTAACAATAAAAGTTGCATATAAACTCTGTCTCCCAGATGGACTCTACATTCTTTGTGAATAAGATTCATATTTTAAACTCCTTTGAATCTTTTATTTCATTTAATATAGCATTGTAAAAGCACTATTCATGAAAGGCAGAGAGTGTTCTGCATGCTAACAGAGCAGATGTTGTCCTTTTGGTTGCAACAGCATAATGTAGAAGGTAGAATGCTGCAGAAAAACAGGTTTTATAGTTAGGCTCTATTAGCTGCTTACTATATGAATTTGCGATAAATCATTTAACTATTCTGAGCTTCAGTGTCTCCATTTGCCATAATTATTTAATATGTCACAGTAATGTAAGAATTGAATAAAATAAGAAATAAAAAATATAATTTTATTTCTTCTCTTTACAATATATACTTTTGTGAACTAAAAAGAAGTATTAAATTAAAAGTTTTAAGTGCTCTCCATGTCCATCCTACAAATGCAAACGAAAAATCTCAGTTGATTGAGAGTCTTAGTGTTATATCTCAGTTCTTCTTCAACAAACTTGACTTTATTTCTAGTGGACAACAGTGTATTAACCATGTTCCTAATTTCTCTAAACTTAATACTTTAACATCCACACCGCATGCATATGCCACACACACACTCGCCACTGTAGAACAACCTGATAATATGCCTGAGTCACCTGCCCTTGGCGTCCTGCCTCCCTTATCATTCTTTTCCTCTTTCTGAGCGCATGATTTTAAAACACAAAACAAAAGAAAGAAAGAAAGAAAGAAAGAAAGAAAGAAAGAAAGAAAGAAAGAAAGAAAG
>NW_011888868.1:3862960-3868434 GCF_000151845.1 Pteropus vampyrus | reverse complement strand
CCCCTAATCACCTTATTTATTGGCCTCTCATAATCCAGCTACTATACATCTGCATTAATCTCCCCAGTCCAGGGACCAAAAATTTAGGGACAGTCCCTATACCCCAGAGCCTGTCTAAATTATTCAAATTAGCCAATCCTGAGCATGCTTACCTTGTCTCACCCAAACTTTACTGCAGAAACTACAATAAAGGCTCTTATTCACAGTTGTCCCTTCTCTCTGCCTTATGACTGATCCTGGTGATTCTCCATTTGCTCCCTTCCCTATACTACCATGACATGAAATTTGCTTCCTCTTTTAAGATCTGTGAGTACAGAAAACTATATTTTCAATAATAATCATCTCTTGATTGGTTGTCTTTACTATACCTCAAATTTTTAAGTTATATACTTTATTTTAAAATAGTAATCATAATTCAGTGTCAATGGGAACATCTGATTCTTATCGTGCCAGTAAGCCAATTGGTCCAAGTTGACTTTTTCTTTTAGATATATTTCTGAAAATTGAATTAGATTGATCTATACATTATTTATTTCATATATGAAGAACTGCTAGTATTTGGTTTCTTTCTGTACCTTAATATTATTAAGTTTTTAAAATATATAATAGAAATGAAGACTCTCAAGGAACTTAAAAACCAGTAGGAGAGACATCTAAATCAAATAACCAGGCAAATATGTGTAAACTGACATTTGTGAAAATTGCTACAAAGAAGAGTCATAAGATACATGAGGGTTCTTGACCTAGTTTGACAGGCCAAGTAAAGATATTCTGTGGAAGTGACACCTGAGCTGTGATTTAAAGAAATTAATGGATGTTAAATGGCAAGGAAAAGGAAATTTCTATTCCCTGGGTATACAACAGGCTGAGCATGGCAAAGTGAGAGCTTTGCTACTTCTTCCTCAGTAAACATAGAGTCTTCTGCAAAACTAAACAAAACAATAAAAAAAAAAAACATAGAAAGTAATAGAACATGTATTTTTTAATCTATAGAACTCAGCTCAACTGGTATAGTTTCAATATAAAATTTAATAATACACATTTATACTAACCGATGGCCCATGTTAAGTATATTCTGAAATCTTTTAAGAAAATTATCTAAACTAGCAATAATACAATATTACGATAATAAAATTAAAAATGGAACTGGAAATAAAATGTTTATTCTTATATTGCAGAAATATTATAATATATGTAACAATTCAATGTGCAGGTAATAACATGTTCATTCATTTGTTCATTTATAAAATATTTACTGAGCAGCTACTAAGTTATAGATGTACACGATGTGATGAAGAGTCAGATTTCCTGTGCTAAGGCATTTACAATAAAGCTGACGGTACTGACAAAGACACACAAGATTACAACACAGATACAGTTGTACATAAAAGGTCCTTGAGGAGACACCAAGGAGGGAAATTATATCAGAGAGTCTCAATGGGCTTTCTAAAGGAAAAGACACTTAAGAAGAGCCTAAAATAATTAAATAGTATGATTCACCCTGAGATTCTTGCCACACCTAACACATAAACAAGGGAGACAGGCTAAAAACACAAAGAAATGAAGAGACTAAAAGTATCTTTTGGAGGCAATTTTAATTAATTTCATAATCAGAATCTCAGCAACTCATTCTTTATAAGTAAAGATCCACTGAGACCTGGAGAAGTCAAGTAACTTGTTAAGGGCTACACAACTAATTAGCTCTGTAGCTAGAACCTGACATTCTGCCTCTTGACCTCACAGCATGTGTCAAGAACTGAAGCCATACAGAAAAAGTGAAAGGACTGTAACATAATAGAGAGATATTTTAAGGACCTGTTCTCACCTTGTAGTCTTTTTTAAGGCTTTGTGCTACCAAAAGTGTTGGGAATTAGATTCATTTCTCTGCCCCCATGTATCCTCAAAAGGTTATACTGTAATTGACCTCACTAGAAAAAAACCCCACAGGTGACAGGAAAACAAAACTGCAAAGAAATCAACTCACCTATAGGGTTAGTAAATAGGAAAAGCAAAACTTTTAAGTCAAGATGAGAATTTCTTAAAAAGTCAGAAACTCAGACAATGAATAAACTGACTTGTTAATTCTTTCTGTAATTCTTTCCATAACATATATTGCCACAGTAGAGGAACAGGAATTTTTTTTCTGTTTTTGTCTAAGGGGACAATATTGAGATGGAAGTACAGTCTTCATTTTGTTAATTGTATCTTCAAAAGAGCTAAGGCAAGTCCTTTGTATAGTACAAATCATCCCTTGCTTAAATAGCACTTTTATTAATCAGTTCACGTATTCACTCAAAAAATAGTAATTGAGTCCTTACCGTAAAGTCTTATATTTGCTACCATTTAAGATATGCCATGGTTCTTATTTATTGAGAGCTAAATATCTCTTAAGGTTGGAGAGGAAAACTAAAAACAAAAAGCAAGCTGTTTCTCAGCCACTGAAACCACCCCACCCTGGTCAGCCCTGACTGGACTTAGTCTTATGATTTCTTTAAAGTCAGCTCAAGTAACACCTTCTCTTTCTTTTCTTTGCCTCGCCATCCCTAAATGAATCATGTGTTTTCCTCTTCGCTTTAACATCACTTTGCATATATTTCAATTATAGTACTGGCCACATCGTACTGTGATCATAGGTTTATGCACCTTTCTCCCTCATTAGACTTTGAACTTTTGAAGGTCAAATACAATATTTTATTTTTCTTTATATTTTGAATATAAGAATAGGGGGAGTGTTGTAGATGTCCAAAGCAATATTTCAGTAAAGAAAATTAAACAGATGACAAACAGCTGTACATTTCATATGAGTGAGATCATGCCATATTTATGTTTGTATCTGAGAAAATTCTGAGTTTGACACAGACTAGGAACTCAATAAGCTTAATGAATAAATGTGAGAAAATAGAAGATAAACTGAGGGGGAAAGCATTATATGTTACTAACAATAAGAAGAAAGACATTAATTTTAATTTAAAAAAAAAGAAAGAAAGTTTATAGATAATAAGAATGTGTTGTTATTAGGCCTTAGAGGACCCTAAATTTTGGATGGAAATTAAGAAAAGTGGAAGAAATTTCAGTGGAAGATAATTTTTATAAAGACATATTATTGAGAATTAACCTAGTATGTTTGAAGATAGGTGGATTAGTATATTGCCATAGGGATGGGTAAGTCTAGTCAGTAAAACCTACACAAAATTCACAAGCCATAACTTATATGCCATTGATGATATATTTCAAGAAATATTAAGTAAATAAATATCATAATACTCTAACTGTAGTCAGTTATGCAGTTATTGCCTAGTTGAGAAATGGCAAGATTTTATAACAGTCTTCAGGTGACATTAGTGTTTACAATCAGAAAAGATATTTGACATGTATGAACTTGATTTTCATTTGTAAATGCTTACCTTGTAATACTTACCTCAAAGGATAGCTGTTATGATTAAATTAAATAATTTATATGAAGTGTTGAGTGTCCAATATCTAGAATATATTGGACACCAATAAATGTTATTTTAAAAATTATTTATTTATTTTATTATAATTCAGTATTTATTGCCATTCATCTATTTAGTTATCCATTCACTTATTTATTGTGTGATACTATGTGTGTATTTGGTACTATTGTCAGTGCTACTGATAGATGAGTGGATTAAATAGATAAAATCTCTTGTTTGTTTGTAATCTGTTGGGAAGAAAGATTTAGTAGGAAAAAAAAGTAAATTGTATAGTATATGCTATAAATGATAATTACCAGAGAAGGGAATAAGCCAAGAAAAGGGAATGGGGGGTGTCAGAGGTTGAGTTTCAATATCAATTAAGGTACTCAAGGAGTGACTTGCTAAAAGGTGATACTAAACCCAGACTTTTAAGAGGATGAAGGAGTAAACCATTCAGGTATCTGAGAGAGAAAGCATTTTAGTTAGAGAAAATAGCGAATATTATAACCTTGAAGTGGATTTGGCTTGTCTTAATATAAAGACAGCAAGGAAAAATGGCATGGTTGGAGCAGAGGGAGCTAGGGAAAGCTAAAGATGAATTCAGATAAAAACTGGAATGAGTCGTTAAATAAATTAATGACTTTGGCTTTATTTCTGAGTGACACAGAGAATGGAGAGAATTGAGCAGAAAGATAAGTAACATGATATGACAGCTGGCATATCTTAGTAAGGTAGTTCCACCTGCCCTGTGAAAAACAGACTGCATTCAAGCAATAACAACTAGCTGTGGTCAGAGTGGGGTCAGTGGAAAGAATGAAAAGTTTCAGATTTTAGATACTTCACAGATATGTTAAATGTGGAGTATGAAAGGATGAACAGCATCAAGAATGATGACAAGGCCTTTGGCTTAAACTACTAGAAGAATGGAGTTGCCATAGATGTGTGTGGAGGACAGTGAAAGGAGCAATCATGTCTTTCTTCAACCCCCATGCTTTCCCAAGAAGATGGTCAGTTCTGCAAAAGCCATATTATGTCTATATTCCACTTATATTACTACAGGTCCCTCTCAAAATATATATCGCCCTGATGTAGCCAGTGGTTAATAGATACTTCAAAGGTAGAGTAACTAATTCTTTTAATGGTCTCTCTAAGTCACTGTACTATGGTAAGCATTTCATATGCGTTATTTCATTTAATGTTTGAAGAATTTTATGACATTGTTTTATTATTGAATAAAACACGAGTCTCTGAGTGGTCTGTCTGCACTTGGCACTAAGTTGTTTATGACCTCTGAGATAGGAAGCATGTGATTTACTATTATTAAAATGTACCACAGATCTATAGTATCTGAATCTTATTTTTCAGTCCTAGGAATCTGAATTTTTAAACAGGACTTATGATTCTAATATACACTAAACTTTTAGAAACACTATTTTAAAGCATAACTGGCTTACTGATTGATAATTGAAAAAGGAATAAGGTGATAAAGTAAACACATTCTCCATGGTTTCTCTAACTGCACTCAGTTATTGCTATGGTTCTAGCCATTTTATTTGTATTTCAAATATTTAAATATAGATGTCTGTAGAACCTATCTGCACATAGCTTCTTAATTCATCACTAAAAAGTTATGTCAATGTAAGCCACTATCTCTCTACAAATAAGAATGAATAATACACCATAGATTTGTTAAGAGGATTA
Source organism: Pteropus vampyrus (assembly GCF_000151845.1). Taxonomy (NCBI): domain Eukaryota; kingdom Metazoa; phylum Chordata; class Mammalia; order Chiroptera; family Pteropodidae; genus Pteropus; species Pteropus vampyrus. Next base: position 3,863,296 of record NW_011888868.1, on the reverse strand, counting down.
CATAAAAAGTGTCCAAACTACACCATTATTTACAGGTGAGAAAAAGTAATTTGCTTAACAAATAATATATTCTTCTTTTGGAAGAAAAACATTTAAACCCACAAGTGATATCTATTTTTTATATCACTGTGAAATAATCAGTGTTTAATATGGTAATATCAGTAGTTTAAACAAAACAAAACAAACAAACAAAAACTGACTAATTTCAACCCTAGATCAGACATATATTGTCTTTTTAAAAACTTCAGAATTCAGGATTAACTTTTGGAAACAAAAAAATAATTCACAATAAAAAACAAAAAGTAATTATTACTTAAATAAAATTTTTAAAATTGA
>NW_011888868.1:3857790-3860370 GCF_000151845.1 Pteropus vampyrus | reverse complement strand
TAGAGTACATGGTTAATTAAGTTGTCCCTTTTACTTAAAGAATGGGATACACAGGGAATGTTCATATTTAAACATTTTATAAGCTATTTTCAGCTACATGCCTGTTATCGTGGTTAGAGCTAAATGTTCCATTGAGGTACAATGAAAGGAATGAGAGAGAGATGGCGTCCAGAAAGGCAAACTGACTGCACAGGCATAGATTCACATCTAATCAATATCTGGTTGAATCTCCACACTCCAATTATGGTTTTCAATTTTACTGTTTCACAAATTGACCTCACCAGAGTGACTAATGATTGGATTCAAGTGTACTTACATAAACTAAATTTACTTGCCTCGGCTGTCTAAACTACATACCAGCATGTCTTATAATTGGGGTTTTCACTTTCCTATGACTGAAATATCTGTCTCCATACTCAGGGCTCTTCCATTTTGAAGACAAAGACTTTGGAAATTAAATTCACAATCAAAATGTTGAAGCATAGGAGAATGGCTAGTCCTTAGGCATTATTTACTAAATCTAAGGTAAGCTGTGGTGAAAACATTTGTCCCATGATAGTATTTATCGCCATAAGGATCAGAATATAGAGACTTTGATTTTTATAAATAATTACCTATTTCAGAACTTTCTTACTGCTTCTTTAAAAAACAAATCTTCTTTCAAACCTTAATTTTTAAAACCAGATCTCTTTAGATTACATCTGCAAGTGAATAAACACCATTCCTTGTGAGAGGAGTCAATGGGAGTCCACAAAGTCACCCTGACAAAAGTAGCGCTGGCACAAGTGTTTACAGAGAGCCATCCTTGTCTCTCTCTTCCTTGACTTGCTAAAGAGAATCTGGGCTTGATTTGAGTAGTCTCTTCCCTTTCTACAGGATGATCCCTGAATTGTTAGAGTGACTCTTAACCTTTTGCAGTGGAGAATAGAATGGAAATGTGGAAAGGCGCAAGTCAGTGTGGGTACGCGAGAGCCGGGGCTGCAGGGGAGTTTAATGGGAACATTGAGGAAAGCAGCCCTGGTGAAACCATATATTCACTATAAGAGCCTTTATTTTATTTAGCTTTAAATTAAGGGGAAAGTATTCTGATTTTCAAAGCTTTACAAAAAGAGGTGTTTTTTTTTGGGGGGGGGGTTGTTTTTTTCTTTCCCCTGTGGTTATGAAATTTGAGTTTTTCCTATGAAGAAATACAAATAAAACACATAATTTTGAAATTTCATTTGATTTCATGCTGTAACAAAATTGAAAATTAATCCTTTATTACCTTTTAGCTCAACACTGTTATCATTACACTTGTCCACTGCATGCCACTTTTTCAATTAGCTTAATATATATTTTTGTTGTTTTACATTGTTGCAATATGTATATGATATTTGCACACTTTTAAAATTTGTATAAACAGTATATTTTTATGTAGCATATTTGTCTTTGATGTTTTTATTATTTATTTAGATTTTAATCTTTACCCACATTCCTATGTGCACACTTAGTGTAATGCTTTTAACTATTGTATAAAATTCTAAATGTTCACCTGCCACTGTCCTGGTGCTGGACACACAGATTTCTCCCAGTTCTCAGCCACTGTACATAATGCAGCAATTAAAATTTTTGTATATATTCCTTTACAGACCACTATGAGAGTTTATTTGAGGTATACATACAGGGATATGTTTACTATACATAGAAGGAGCAGAACTACTAAGTCAAAATATATGCATATATTTAATATGACCATTAGTCAGTATCCGTCCAGATCAGCTGCTCCGGCTCATACTCCCTGCTGTACTGAGAGAAGGTTTTTATAGTTTCCATTTCTGTGAACATTGAGTTTTATCTATCTTTCTGATCTTTGCCAGGTTAATAGGTATAATCTGGTGCTTTAATAGATATTTTAATTCTAGACAGTTTTACTTTAACTGTCTGGATATATTTTAATTGAATTATGTGGGTTACAGCTTTATCTCTACTACAAATATACATTATCCATTTAGAGTAAAACAAATAAGGACTAGACCAGTCAAGGAGAAGGTAAAAGTCTGCATTTAACTTATTTTAATTTGGAAGACAACAGGAAGGTAAGTGTCAAAGAACTCGTGAAGCCAATTGAGAGCTTAGCCCAGTGGCTCTCAACCCTATAATGACCAAGGCACCATTTTATAATAAATGTTTCATAATGTCCCTTTAGAATTTTGAAATTCAATTTATAGATAATGCAATTTACCAACACAAATTTTTTTTAAATGTATTGCTCTAAGGCTATATAAAGAAGAAACAAAAGAGAAGTAAGTTATAATAAAATAAAATGCTTTTGATATGCAAATTATCAGGAAAATCAATTAAAGAGGACATAAAGAAATAAATGCTTACATCTGTATATAGAATCATAATGAAAACAACAGCTATAGAAATTGCCTGAAACAGGTGTATTTTATTAGCAATTCAAATATTACAGCATTGTTGCTCATGATGCGATTTTCTAAGAGTGAACAATTCTTGGCAGCATTCTGAACAAAAAAAGTAAAACCTTGCCTCAATTTATAAGTTAGTTGTATTCCTGGAAAAAAACTATGCAAAAAGAAA
>NW_011888868.1:3855359-3856725 GCF_000151845.1 Pteropus vampyrus | reverse complement strand
ACATCTGTATATAGAATCATAATGAAAACAACAGCTATAGAAATTGCCTGAAACAGGTGTATTTTATTAGCAATTCAAATATTACAGCATTGTTGCTCATGATGCGATTTTCTAAGAGTGAACAATTCTTGGCAGCATTCTGAACAAAAAAAGTAAAACCTTGCCTCAATTTATAAGTTAGTTGTATTCCTGGAAAAAAACTATGCAAAAAGAAAAAACACCCAATTCTTTTTCTTTCTTTCGTTTCTTTTTCTTTTTTTTTTTTTTGTAATGTAAAATGGAGTTAGGTTTCAGGCTCAAAAATTTTGAACAGGTTTTTCTCCTTAAATTAATGTTCATTAAGATATTGGATAATGACATGAATGCAGAATAATTCATTTTCGGGGAATGTCTCATGTTCTTCTACGTTTGTATCCATGAATGAAACACCAGCAGCACCTGAGCAACCAAAACATGTAGGTGTGGAAAACTATTGGCTTGGGGAAATTATACTTGAAATAAAATCAAACATATTATTACTGTTTGAGGTATGATTCAATCTTCTTAACCTACCAAGTCGCTAACCAGTCAGTTCAAACTGAGCAAATACCAATGTTAAATGGCTCAGTTTAATTAATTTACATACATAAACTGTAATGTAAGTATAGAAAAGAAACAAACAACAAAGTGTAATGACATCTCTCTCATTATCAATGGTAGAATGAATAGATAATACAGTTTTTTGATCTGGTCGGGTTTGAATTCCAATCCTGATCCTCTTTCTAGGACATAAACTCAATCAAATTACATATTCTCCCTAAAGTTGAAAGACCTCTCCAGTTTGAAAGACTGAGTTGTTGATATCTGTTACACAGCATTATTATTTAGTACTAATAAAACAATATATGCACCATCGCGTGCCCAGGGCAGATATGCGCTGAATGCCAGTGTACTTTCAATGATATACTGTTTCTAAAAATTGCCCTCATGCCTCTGACTATAGGGACTGTGTTTGGCATGGCTGCATCTAGACAAGCGCACAGTAGGCTCTGTGCATTAGTTAACTTCTAACTAATTACAGACAATCATTCAAAGTACAGTTTGCTTTAGAAACTTTCTATTAATGCAAAACAGAAAAAATGATTAATAAAAGGAAATATTTAGCAAAAAAAGAGGGCTGGTGAAACATTTGAGGCATTGGGGTTAGGTTTTTCTCCCATATTCATTCTATAACATTTCACCAATCTTCAGGAGGTGAAGCAACTTGAGTTTAAGCATGGGTGGTCTAGTATTCTTTGAAACACTGTACTAGAATAATATTTTTGAAGTTGTTCCTCATTTTCTGAAGTGTCAAGTGTTTGTGTGTGGTAGTAGGGCAGGGGACAAG
>NW_011888868.1:3842468-3855309 GCF_000151845.1 Pteropus vampyrus | reverse complement strand
ACTTCAGAATTCAGGATTAACTTTTGGAAACAAAAAAATAATTCACAATAAAAAACAAAAAGTAATTATTACTTAAATAAAATTTTTAAAATTGAGGAACTATGTTTACTTTCATTATTCAGACTGCTTTGTTAATCACTCCCTGTCTGCCACCCACTACGCTTACTCATTTTTTGAACTAGAAAACTATAGACCTATCCTAGCTGCAGATTTAGCTCTGCAAACAATCCAAATAGTTTGAAAATTTAAGAGTTTAATGAAAATCCTTCTATTACGCTTACCTGTGAAAGTCTAACACTTAAAATGAGTACAGTTTGTCCCTGTAACCTCTTCAAGGGCCAGATGAAGCTTCAACAACAATCTAAGTGCTTCTCTGCACATTAGAGAATTTCCACTGTGCTAGACCCTTACTTATTTACTAAAACAGGCTTTTCTAATTTGTGTTCTAAGAGGCACTAGTTCAAGATAATGTCTTCAGTTTAAGAGAATATAGGAAATGTTTTATTTTGGAGTATACCATACCCTTTATCAAAATAAAGGATCTAAGACATCCTGCAGCAAATCAATATGTCTGATTTTGTTTAACCCAATGTTACTAATCTTACTGTCTCATAGAATCACTTTTCATCCCAAACTACAGTTAAACTGAGTATCATTAAACATTTAAAAAGTACTATTGTTCGAATAAGCCAGACATAAAAGTTGAAAACCACATGATATCACTTATATGTGGGATATAAACCTAAAAACAACAAACGAACAGGATAAACAGACTCATGGACATGGACAATAGACTAATGATTACCAGAAGGTAAGGGAGGAGGGGAGGAGTTAGATGGGGTAAAGGGGGCTAAATATGTAGTGACAGAAAGTAATCTATGGGTGGTGAACTCATAATGATATGTATATGTCATTATATATATAATGCCTCATTATATATATATATATGCCTTACTATTGAATTGTACACCTGATTTCATTAACCAATGTCACCATAATACAAAAATAAAAATAAAATTTAAGTAATGCAGAACTATTAAAAAATAAAAAGCGCTATTGTTCTTAATTTATAGGTAACTCTGACTATAACTGTCCTCACTGTGCTTAAGTATATATACAACTGCCATGCACTTCACAATTTCAAGTGTTCCTCAAGTATTTACACTCAAGATTATGAGTTCTATAAACTTATCACACTGCATGTAGTCACTGATCCCACTACGTTCCAGCCTCCTTCGTAGGTACTGAGGATTCAGTGAAAAAGATAATCTCTCAGCAACTCACAACAATTGGGGGGCGGGGCAGGGGACAATATGGTTAATAACTAATGCTGCGATAAAGTTTAATTGAAATAATGCATGTAAAGACCACAGGTCAGTACCTGGCAGTTGGTTTATGCTCTAGTCATTTTTCCCTTTTCTTCTGCCCTTAATATTGAGACATAGAAGGTAAAAAGAGTTGATCGGGAAGCATCAAGAACATGCCTTGGTCAAAACTTAGGGCCAACTCTTAGAAGTCTGTTTGTGGGAAATAAGCAGAGAACTCAAGTCCAGAAGTGGACATAATGTGAGTGATTAGTAGACTGAGGGATGGAGATAGGAGCTTAAAGAAGTAGTCCCAAAGAGGACTTGGGGGAGCAGTTTGGAGTAGGAAAGAGACCCCATCCTCCCCATCTCCCACTTCCCAGTATTAGAGAAATGAGACTCCCAGTCAATGTAATTGGTAAGTGAAAAACAGAGAAATAATTGTGTAAAATTGTGGCAATGTTCATATGTTTAAGAGCTAGGAGGAAAGTCTTCCACTTACTAAGTTGAAAAATGATAATCAGTGTAGGATCCACACAAACTGACCTGATAACCTGATCCTGGGTACTGATTTACCACTTCCTATCCAGGATTCAAATCAGCCTCATGCCTGCAACAGAACTCCAAGTAGGGAGTCAAAGGGGACCCAGAAAACTCTTGGCCAATTTCTCCAAGGCCAATCTGCGGATATTGATTTGCCAAAAGTATCAATGGGCTCCAAGATCCATGCCTGTCAATCAGTGATAGGAAAGAGAAGTTAAAGTGAGTCCATAATAATGGGCTCTAAACTTGTAGACCCTACACTCAAAGTGGGGTGAAGAGGGTTCTGAAGAGGTATAAAGAATAAAAGCAAGACGTTATAAGCCCCTGTGGTAGGTCTCTACTCTTTCTTCCTAGGGGTCCTGGGCATGCACACACACGTGCGCACATAATCAAACATGCATATTCTGAAACCAAACCAGGAGTCTCTTGCTGCTTCTTTGGCTAGGCTCCCTTTGGCTAGCATTTGAGCAAGCTTTTTAAATATGCTCTAAATGCAGTGTTTACAAAGAGGTTATATGGTGATTTAGTCATATGAGAATTTTTTTTAATCAATAGATTTTTACCAAAGGTTTTGTTTCCACCAAAAGCAGGGGAACAAACAGGTCTTAGCATGTACCTTCTATTTTTTTCTTTTTTCGGGACATGTTACTATGTCAATCCAGTGACCAACAGAGAACTCTGTTTGCTAGATTGGCAAAATAAATGTGATTTGACACGGATATATTTCTATTATTATCTTTTCTGGTTGTTATAGTCACAGGTCAGGTTGGGGAGAGGGATGTCTAGCTACCCTCAGCTCTCTAAATTCCTCTGTATCGGTGGTCTACTAAGGCATCTTATCTTTACTGATATGTGTTTTAAAAATTGTCTTTTCCTTTTTCTGTGTCTCAAATGCTCATTTTTTGGGGGGAAGGGTAAGGCAGTATAAATACAGTTGATTACATTAGTTTGTGTTAAAGTGTGAATGACTCATAACTCATTTGATGCACCAATGGATATTGAATCTTAAATGAACACCATTCTGGCAATTATAATACAAGAAAAGAATTTCATGATAAGGGAGCAGAAAATACTTGCCTAGAATATTCTAAAGTGTACTAATGAACTCTATTATTAAAAAAAAGTATTTGTCCTCAGTCCAGGTCATCACAGCAGATAAGAAATTGGGGATAACTTTAAAACGAGAGCAGAGTGAATTTGGGTTGAGAATAATCTATATAATTGCTTTAATTATATTTCATTTGGGCTTATCATAACTAGCTTTACCAGGAAAAATGTGTGCAAGAAGCAAAAATTAGCAATTCCAGCAGAGCACTGAAACTCTAAGAAGTATAAGTAATGGAGAAGCAATGCAAAAATAATGAGCTATGAGTTTCAATCGTTGTCAGACTAATGCTGAATCTTTATGACAGAAACACTAATCAAGTTTAGAACATCCGGTTCATTTCTAATTTTTTTCTTAAGTAACCAGATTAGTCACCCATACAATATTAAATTTCTTGTTCATTATCCATACAATGTTTTGCTTTATTCTGGGATAGAAGTTGAGTAAATTCAACCGAGAGTGACACATAAAGTTATAACTAGTTTCCTTTAAATGGATGTGTTAGTATGCATATATATTTCCCTTCCTTAAATGCAGTTGGCCTCAAACACATCATACTTCCTGCAGCAAATTCAATTTTGATACTCAAAAAAGAAACATTTCTGCAAATTTTATTGTCCTTTATTATCTAGTATAATTCTATATCTTCCCAAAGATTCTATTGCTTTGCTAAAAAAAGGATCAATTGAATTGGTTATCCTCTTGCTAATTTAGGCATGAGTGTGCATACATGCTTTGGATATTTAATAGAGAATAAGAGTTAGTGTTGGGTCAAAGTCAGGATGTGCCTCCACATCACTGCAACTAAATCATGATCTAATTCATTGGGCTATTACCGAGGCTACTGGAGATTAAGGGAAAGGAGTTGAAGTGGATAGCTGAATAGGACACTAGGTGTTTGTACTGACGGATTAGAATAAATGAAGGAAGCATATGAGTCAACCTGCACTGCTAATAGAGGATATGAAACTAACTTGGTTAGTGCAAGCGAGGTAGTCAGGAGAGGGTGTCCTATATGCATTTTTGTGAGGTCATCCTGGTGAGGTAGGGCAGGGGCTGGGTAAACTGCATATCAGATAGGGAGACAAGATTGCTGCTCTGAGTCTATTCTTAGCGTGCTTTTGCAATACAAGCAAGCAAAAGACAAACTTATATTGCATACCTATGATATTTCTAAATTATTCTGTGAGGCTATACCTCTTGAGAGAGAAAAATTAATAGTAAGGAAAATTTCATATAAGATGTTGTACCAGGTAAAATATCAAACACCTAGAAAACAACAATTTGTTGACTCGAATGCTCATACCTGCCATATTCAGCATAGCTCTTGCACAGTTATAGGGCATTGTGCTGCTCTTGGCCTCTTTATTTGTTCTTAATGTTTCACACCCTTACCGAATACATTATTTCTTTAGTTTTGTTAAGGTCGCCATTAAATCTATACCCAATTAGCTGTTTCTGCCACTTAGGAAATGCTCTGACTCTTTCTAGGTATTAGAAATTTACTTTGAAGAAATGGAAACAATATTTCCTTTATCTCTAAGAGTTTGGAAAGCACACAATTTCAACTCCAGATATTACCTTCAGTGACCAGAATTTTCTAGCTTCAAAACATTATAGACACTAAGATTCCCTGTGAAATCATAGTTGCCAAATCTATTAGCAGACTAGAGGGGGTTGTTCCATTTCAGACACAGAAGTTTAATGGACAACATCATACACCATCCACTGACTACATAAAAACATCCCATAGTATTAGGCTTTCATTTGTTACACTCTAAGCAAGATTGATTCCCATGAGAAGTTCACCAAAAACCTCAGGCTATTGGATTGTGCTGGAAAATGTCATCTACAACTAGTCACACCATAAAATTGCACTAACCACAGCTAGGACCCACTGAGCCTCAACATCTCTTTAATCCATTTACAGTTTTCAACATACCTCTGGCAAAGGTGGTTCACTCTGCCCAATGCTGAAATCCTCTCACTCCCACAGATGACAACTTACTAGTGCTTATCTAAGATTACCTAGGCCTTTCTACATAACTTTTCTTCCTCAGAGTAATTTTTTATATTTATTTTATCCTTCTTTCAGTTCCTCCTTTTCTCTTTTCCTCTGTTTTTTCTTTATGCTTCCTCCAATTTTTTTAATTTAAATTTAATAAGTACCTACTCTATGCTTACAAACCAGGAATTTATGATATATTGACAATTCCCTTCTGTCTAAGAGGAAGTGTCCCTTTGTCCATAATTAGACTTAAAGACTTAAAGGTGTAATTTCCTCTGGGAAGTGTCCTCTGAACTCTCTAAACCAGCTTGGATTCGCCCTTTGTATGTAATCAGAGTCCACATGCTGACCTCTCTGCTTACCGAACTCAACTGAAATGTTTGAATATCTTATTGCTGGCTCCACTCACCTTGATCACTTTGAAGAAAATGGCTGCCTTTGATCATTCCTATGCTTCCGCAGCATTGGGCACAAAATAAATTTTTACTAATATTAATCGTATCACTGAAAATTACACACACACACACACACACACGCACACACACGCACACAAATAGTTCTGATTTCTCTCTATGCTTTCTCATGATCTTGCTGAATGAACTATTCTCTGATTTTGCCTTGAAAACCCTATCTTTTTAACATCCTTTTTTCTTTTAGCTTACATATGTGCTTAATCTTCTTTGTTAAAAAAGACATTTCTTGACCTTCCTAACAACTCAAAATGTCCTTCATTTCTTGAGAGAATAATTTGCATTTGTTGCCCACAATTTATCACCTCTAATTCATCATTCTACTCTAGTGGTTTCTAAAATTGTGGTTCTCAAATGGGCAACATCGGCATCCCCTGTGATTGTGACAAATGCAAGTTTTGGGTCTCTGTGTGACAACTAATGTATTAGAAGCCCTAGGGTGTGACCCAACCATCTGTGTTTTGTAAGTGCTCCCAGTAATACCAGTGCATGGTAATGTTTGAGAACCACTGATCTTGAATTGTTTTTCACATGAGATTAGTGACCTACATTTCATTGTCAAACAAAAATACCATCTTTTTGTTCTCCTAATGAACATTTTGAAAAAAAAATTCATATAGCTCAAAAAGTAAAGACAAACTACAAACAATGATTATGACATACAGCTAAAATAGTCCTTAAGAGAAAATTTATATTATTAATTGTAATTATTAAAATAAAGTATTCAGAGTGCCTTTGAATTTCTAAATATTTGAAGATTTATTGGTTTCTAATTTTGTTTCATTGTGATCAGAAAACAAGATGTGTAATATTGATTCTTTGGGTTTTTTGATATTTTCTTTGTGACCAAGTACCTAATCATTGTTTCTTTTGTGCTTGAAAAGAATGCATATCTATAAGTCTCTATCTGTTCTATATTAAGTTTGATGACATGGTTATTCAATTCTATAGTCTTACTATTTTGTAGTCATATGGAAATTAATTTTAGTGACAGTTTTATATTAACTGTGGGTTTGTTAATTTTCACTTCAAATTCTGTCACTTTTTGCTTCGTATATTTTGATACTCTATTACTATGCATATAAAGTTTAGAATTTTTGTATTCTATCAGTACATTTTTTTTCATTATATAGTACCCTCTTTATCTGTAAATATATTTTGCTTTAGAATTATTAGTATAGCTACAGTAATATTATTTAGTTATTATTGGCTTGCTATATTTTTTTCACTCTTTACTTTCGTGAGTGGGCTTTAGAAAAACTTAGAACATGAATTCAGTAAATGATAACAACATTAAAAAATTTCATACTAAGTAAAAAAAAAGTATTTCTTTTTGTCGTAAGTAATAGAAAGTGAAAACTAAACTATTATTATTATTATTACATTATTGTTATTATTATCATTATTATTATTATTAGAACAATAAAAGTTAAAACAGTAAGGAAAGAAATAGATATGCTAAAAATGTAAAATAAAGCTTGAAATGATTAAAGTAAATGCAGAGGAAAAAGATAAAGTCTAATGAAATATAAAAGATAAACTCATAGTAAATGTAAATGATCAACTGTATTCCCCACTGCTGGCACATTGAATACAATGAGCATTGAGGATTATCTCTTGGGTATCAAGAGTCCACAGTGACCAGAGAGTGCTTCCATGTGAAGAGAGTTCGAAAGATGCTTGACTGTATGGCAGTCATGGAAGAACAAGAAGAAAAGTGTACACGGCAAGTACTGACAATGTTTATGAGCTGTTGAAATTCCAAAATAATTTTTAAAAGTGTTTAAATCATTCAGTCATAAAAATCAATTCATTTATAAGGGAAAACACAAGTGAGATCTCTCAGAAGGAAGTGGAGTGACATGGAAGGAAGGAAAATAACTGTGGGTGATTAATACTTTCAATCTCATATTGATTGATAAAGGACATTAAAGATTTAATCAAATGTGTAAGAACTTAGAAATACGTGTGCTACATTTTTTAAACAACAATTGACCATTGTAAACAACATAAATGGCTGTATAAAACACTACCTTAAGTACAGAAGATTTGGAGATTATCCAAGTTTTCCTTTAAACATAAAAAAATTTCAGGCAATCCCAATAATGCAAGAAATCAGATTATCCCAGGTATGACCAAATTTTTATAATGACTATATTATGATGAACTGAGCTAGGAATGATAAATCAAAATAAATGACTGAGAAATCAAAAAATTATGTGAAACAAACTGGCAGTGATTTGTAATCCTCTGAGATATTGAAATATAATTAAAATAACTTGATATTATACTTATTGAAAAGAATGCAAATATACTGAACTCTAATGAGTTTTTTTATAACTAAAAAATATGGAATTCAGAGAATAAAAAAGGTGAGAGAGCTTAAGATAGTGTTCCATGTTTGAATTAGAGAGAAAATTGCTATATGTAAAATTGAAACACAATGTGAAATAATTGTGAATGTATATAATGATTTCTGTAATAATTTTTAAGCAAAGGGATATTTCTTGTTTTGATTAAATATCTTGTTTATTATTTTTTAAAATTTCACCTGTTTCCTTTTATTATCAGGTTAAAATAAATGTGATGATTTATACTAAGTGATATTATTTTATTCTGTTTTATAAAATTATTTATAAATACCTATCCAGGTATCTATGTATGTTTATAAATATCTTTCAGTATATACTCATAGAAAGATTTTGGAATGTTAATTTGTTTTATACCAGATGATGAGTTTTTTCTCCACTCTTTTCTTTTTTGTACTTTTCTATACCATTAAGTTTGTCATTGTCAACAAGGAGCAGAACTCACCTTTATAAAATTATAATATCTTAATTTTTATTAAAAGTAATATACTTATTAAAATTTTGAAAACGCAAAAAAGAGAATACAGGATTTTTGTATTCATTCCACTTGGCACTCAATTTACCTCTTAGAAAATCCTTAGCTTCCCTCCACCATCCTCTGTACAGAGCTAGAGTGACCCTCTAAGTCAAAGCCAAGGCTGTCGATCCCACATCATTTCCCCTGGTACTGTAATGTGTTAATCTGCATTGAGTTAGTAAAATTAGAAAGTATTTATTCAAGTGAGTTCATAGCTACAAACTCTTCCACTCATTTCTTTAAAACAAAATGGAGATGCCACTGACATAAGTCAAATATTCAGGAGATGAGCACACATTGGTAGAAAAGAAAGAAGGACGATGTAAGTTTTTAATCAGGTAACTTGAGGTAGAGGAATAACTGGACATCATGTAGGCAATATAAATTACAGGATTGTGTGGAAATTCAGGACTGCACTGTAAATTACAGATTGAGAGAGCAGTGGTCTCTCCAAAGGTGTCCAAGTTGTATGTGGAAGTCAGGTAGGATGAGGAGAGTCTCCAAGGGCTGCCACCATAGGCTAGTGTCACTGATGTCATTGTGTCCTATGAGTAGCTTCTCTTCAACAGTCATTAGACAGCTGCACCATATGTACATGCTAGAGATGATCTGATCAAGACTGTGATTTTAGTCTTTCAGAGAACATGAAGTAGATGTGTATAGTTACCACATATAAATATCAGTGGAAAGCAATTGTACTGTTACCAGAAATTTTAAATATTAGGTTGATTTTTTTGTGGTTGTGCATACACTAGTTTCAATATTTCTTTCCAGCTTGTAGATCTGTGTCCGGATGACCAAAGAAAAAAACATGAATGTATATTTCATTTCTTTAAATATTGTATTTATAAGAGTTTCAAGTATTCTTGAGTGTTGACTAAAAATTTATATTTACTAGGAAACTATAATGAAAGAATTAGAATTGGCAAAGCAAAAAGTTTCTCAGATGATCTTTTTATAGACAGGAATGTTATTAAAATATGTATTAAAATAATGTACTTGTTCTGTTTACATTTCTTCTGTTACCATTTCAGCTTAACATTTTGCTATATTTCATGGTGTTTAGCAATTTGGGCCTGCAAAATAATGACAGCAAATGACAGCATCATTTAGTGGAGCCAACATGGACTTTGGGGGACAAAGGAACTAAACTGGATTCAAATATGTTTTACTACTTAATGGCTGCATGACCTTGGAGAATAAAATCACCTTTTGTGTTACAATTTCCTGTGTAGCAATATGGGGCATGAGCCTATCACACAGAGAGGATGAGAAGATGATATGGGACAATGTATGCAAAGAGCTGGGATGTATAAGGGCTTAATAAGTGTCAGCTACTATGGCAATAGGCTGCAGAAAAAATACATTTGGAAAGTTTTGCCTGTTTAAGAAGTGCATAATTTGACATTCAAAATCCTTACAAATGTTAACATTTTTTTATAAGGATCCTCATTTCATTAGCGGATATATGGTTATTGGCACATGTTGCTATTTTTTGGTAGAAACATTTGCTTTCAGTTTATTTGGCTGACATTTTCAATTACATCCTAACTATGATCTCACATTCTGTCCTTGAAGTCCCAAGCACTCAAAGCACACTCATTTTTTTTACATGAAACAGACATGAATGTGATTGCACAGTTGTTGATGACATAAAACAGTCATCAATATGATTTACTCATCTCATCCAAGTAAGTTATGTATACTGCATTAGATTCAACTAGACAAATCTCCATTTCAAGCCCAAAGCCTTAAAACGATTTGGGTTAAAGAGTAAAATGGACTATGTTCACCATACTTACAATTTCTCCCCCACTTTAACTCAGCTTGCACCTAAAACACCAAAGCTTTCATTCAAAATATCTTTAATTTTTAAAAATACCCATGTGTGAAGAAATGTGTCACACACACACACACACACACACACACACATATATATATGTGTGTGACATATATGTGTGTGTGTGTGTGTATACACTAACATTTTGAATCCTTATGGCGACTTTGAAAGGTTAATATTCTAGTTTAAATGAGTAAATTCAGGTTTAGAAGGTTTATATAATCTTTTCAAATATTGCACAGCTAGAAACTGGCAGAGCTAGACTTTAAGTTCAGGTTTTTTCTAGCTCCTAGACTCAGAGGTCTTATAGTACATAGCACTGTGAGATTATGGTTACTCAAACATTGTTGTTCTTCCCCACCCCCCATATAATTTCTCAATCAAATCCACTTAACTGACTCAAGTGTAAAGGTCATATGTGTAAATCATTCATTATCCTAACTCAGACTCCATCTCATCTTAATTTCCTACTATGTCACAGAGGGCAACCTGTTTTCATGCAAACCAGTGTCACACACTCTAGTGAGCACCTGGGGTTCTCAACCTGCTCAAGAGAGAAATGCGTATATCAAATCTATCCAAAGCCAGGATGACTCAGATGGTTTCAGATAGAAAGTTAAAGGGAGAAATTATTAAGAAGAACATCTTTTGAACACCCTGTAACTATTTTTTGTATTTTCTTTTTTTTTTCTTAAGGTGTGTCCTTTTAATCTATAATAAATAGGATCTTTCCTTAAATGAAAAACACAATATAAAGTAGAAAACACATCCTGGGGGTCTATTAGTTTTGATTCATTTCAAATTTTTATTAAGTATACGATATAAGTCTATGCTAAGTTCGGTAGAGTACATGGTTAATTAAGTTGTCCCTTTTACTTAAAGAATGGGATACACAGGGAATGTTCATATTTAAACATTTTATAAGCTATTTTCAGCTACATGCCTGTTATCGTGGTTAGAGCTAAATGTTCCATTGAGGTACAATGAAAGGAATGAGAGAGAGATGGCGTCCAGAAAGGCAAACTGACTGCACAGGCATAGATTCACATCTAATCAATATCTGGTTGAATCTCCACACTCCAATTATGGTTTTCAATTTTACTGTTTCACAAATTGACCTCACCAGAGTGACTAATGATTGGATTCAAGTGTACTTACATAAACTAAATTTACTTGCCTCGGCTGTCTAAACTACATACCAGCATGTCTTATAATTGGGGTTTTCACTTTCCTATGACTGAAATATCTGTCTCCATACTCAGGGCTCTTCCATTTTGAAGACAAAGACTTTGGAAATTAAATTCACAATCAAAATGTTGAAGCATAGGAGAATGGCTAGTCCTTAGGCATTATTTACTAAATCTAAGGTAAGCTGTGGTGAAAACATTTGTCCCATGATAGTATTTATCGCCATAAGGATCAGAATATAGAGACTTTGATTTTTATAAATAATTACCTATTTCAGAACTTTCTTACTGCTTCTTTAAAAAACAAATCTTCTTTCAAACCTTAATTTTTAAAACCAGATCTCTTTAGATTACATCTGCAAGTGAATAAACACCATTCCTTGTGAGAGGAGTCAATGGGAGTCCACAAAGTCACCCTGACAAAAGTAGCGCTGGCACAAGTGTTTACAGAGAGCCATCCTTGTCTCTCTCTTCCTTGACTTGCTAAAGAGAATCTGGGCTTGATTTGAGTAGTCTCTTCCCTTTCTACAGGATGATCCCTGAATTGTTAGAGTGACTCTTAACCTTTTGCAGTGGAGAATAGAATGGAAATGTGGAAAGGCGCAAGTCAGTGTGGGTACGCGAGAGCCGGGGCTGCAGGGGAGTTTAATGGGAACATTGAGGAAAGCAGCCCTGGTGAAACCATATATTCACTATAAGAGCCTTTATTTTATTTAGCTTTAAATTAAGGGGAAAGTATTCTGATTTTCAAAGCTTTACAAAAAGAGGTGTTTTTTTTTGGGGGGGGGGTTGTTTTTTTCTTTCCCCTGTGGTTATGAAATTTGAGTTTTTCCTATGAAGAAATACAAATAAAACACATAATTTTGAAATTTCATTTGATTTCATGCTGTAACAAAATTGAAAATTAATCCTTTATTACCTTTTAGCTCAACACTGTTATCATTACACTTGTCCACTGCATGCCACTTTTTCAATTAGCTTAATATATATTTTTGTTGTTTTACATTGTTGCAATATGTATATGATATTTGCACACTTTTAAAATTTGTATAAACAGTATATTTTTATGTAGCATATTTGTCTTTGATGTTTTTATTATTTATTTAGATTTTAATCTTTACCCACATTCCTATGTGCACACTTAGTGTAATGCTTTTAACTATTGTATAAAATTCTAAATGTTCACCTGCCACTGTCCTGGTGCTGGACACACAGATTTCTCCCAGTTCTCAGCCACTGTACATAATGCAGCAATTAAAATTTTTGTATATATTCCTTTACAGACCACTATGAGAGTTTATTTGAGGTATACATACAGGGATATGTTTACTATACATAGAAGGAGCAGAACTACTAAGTCAAAATATATGCATATATTTAATATGACCATTAGTCAGTATCCGTCCAGATCAGCTGCTCCGGCTCATACTCCCTGCTGTACTGAGAGAAGGTTTTTATAGTTTCCATTTCTGTGAACATTGAGTTTTATCTATCTTTC
>NW_011888868.1:3820441-3840333 GCF_000151845.1 Pteropus vampyrus | reverse complement strand
AAAAAATAATCACTGGATCTGTCATGTATCATTTATCATATGTAGTTGGTCCTAAAGTTAATTTTCCAAAATTCATTCTGAGAGACTACTCTTGCACAAGAAATCTAAATTTTCATATTTACCTACAATATCCTTTAAGCAATTAATATATTTTAGAGAAACAGGAGCAGTTCCAGAAAACACATCGACTCTTTAAATTAGTGTACAATCCATTGAAGTTGATGAAATTCAATATCATAAAGAGAGTGGCTTGCATTCAATTTCCCCTTTGGGAATTAAGAACAAAAGCAAGATTTTTGTAAAGCATTTATATAATGGTTGGAGATCCTTAGATGAAACATGTCATGCAATAACAAGGCATAATAAATGGGATATGCCAGCTTTTATCTTTCAAAAATACATTTTGATGTTCACCTTTGCATCCAATCAGCTGGGCACAGTGAAATGGAGGATGAGTATGAGAGGACACAGGCACATAAGTGTGGGCATAGAGCGATGAAAAGTGGAGGCTCAAACGCTTCTTTCCAGAGTAAGAAACAAGAGGATTATTGCCAGTGGACAAATTTCTAAAGAGATTTGATGCTCTTTTATTTTGCTGTTGCTTTTCAAAAGTTGAGTGTTTGAGAGCAGACACAGTTGTCTGCGTTCAGTCTGTTTGTTTTAACAGAATGCTGCATTCAAAGCCTCTCCAACAGCAAGAGTTCTGATAATCTGCCTTAACCTGGAGCAGGAAATAATTCAGTCTCACACCTCCACCACTGCCAACGTGTGTGACTAATTATGGGAGAAAGTTTGTGAGGAGAGGCCACATGTACCTGAAAATGTAGAGAAACAGAAAGGATATTAATAACCTGAAATCAGGGTAAAGATGCTATATTATCAAATAAATGGACTGTGATAGAACCAGATTGGTCATGAGGATAAAAAGTAAAAATAAAATGGACTTTTGAGCTCGTAAATGGAAATGTCAGATTTAGAGAAATCATATTAGGCAGATCGTGGGACAAGGAACTTTTTTATGGATCTATTCAACTAATAAAAACGATAAGAGGCAATCAAAGTAGAAGAGACAAATCACATTTTGACTCACTACAGAAGGCTAGATCTTGTGCTAAGCCTTTTGTTTTTATCATTCGGTGGTTCACAAAACATTGTCTCTAGACAGGCCATATCAGCATTGTCTGGGGACCTAGCATAACTGTAAATTTTGAGGCTCCACCCCACATTAGACTTAGAACCTCTAGGAATGGGGCTTGGGAATCTGTGTTTCATCAAATCCTCAGGAGATTCTGTAATATGACCATAAATTTGAGAACCTCACTGTTAATTTATGTAATCTTCACAACAGCTCTGCAAGCTGATTATTGTTTAGATTGACTTATAAGGTAATGAAACAAACTCAGTGAAATTAGAGGCATCTAAAATGTCAGCATCAGGGCTGATATTCACATTCAGATATGTCTGACTACAGTACCTGCTTCTTGTCTGTTTTTTTTTTAACACACTGTTTCTTTTAGGCATTATAAATATCTGGTATGAATGTAAGGGTAAGACAAGTGTGATATACATAATCAGGCAAGGTCTGTATGCTCCGTGAATAGGTGATAAGGGTTAGTCAAGGAGTTAAAAAAGACAAGGCTGGAATGGTTTGAGATTCTCACAACAGTTTCAATTAGAATTTGTTATCTATAGGAAATAGCTAAATATTGAGCTGAAAGATTATAATAGGCTACCCATGGCAAACAGCTGAACACTAAACCAAAGCCCTTTTGAACCAGGGTCTCTTTGGCTAGACCAGTGATTTTCAAAGTGTACCCTGAACCAGCAGCATAACTTAAAAACTTGTTATAAATGCAAATTCTGATTCTTGGAATCAGAAACTCTAATGGGGCTGAGTACTCTTTACTTTAGTAATCTCTCCAGATGATTAAAATGCATGCTAAAGTTAAACCATTGGACTGCAGATGAAATTAGCCTCAAAGGGAGTAAATGAGTGATGTCATAAATGAGGTAATTATTATTTTACTAATGAAGAAGGTGTAGAGAGCAAGGCAGTTTAAAACTCAGAGCTGCAAGAAAGAAAAATAAGGAATTTATAGAAAACCCAGGTGGCTTAGGTAAATAGTTGGGCAGATCAGCCTTCTATGCCTGTAGCATCTCATCTTCTTTTTGCTTAATCAATGCAATCTCTGTGTCAAAGGGTAATTTATTCACTGTTAGTGTAGCAGTTAATGGTGTTGTAACTTTGTTCACAATAAGATATTGTTCTCTTTTTATTTCATATATTTAACAGAGCATAAAATTAACACCATCACCAAAACAAGGAAATGTCCTCTTGCAAAGGGAATTTCTCATGCTCTTCTCTTAGTGGTGATGCTCCCAAAATAGCTATGTGATAGTCTCTGAACAGGTAGGTTCCTGGGGTCATTGTCATGTTTGTAATTTGATTGTTGTTAAAGACTATAATGACCATTTTTCAGTTTTTGAGTTTATTTTACTTGTCAGTAAGGTTCATTTTAGGAAAAGGACCAGGTTTAATTGGCCTATCTCATTATGGAACAGAATAATTTTAGAGCTTCACCTTGAAAACCTTTCTCTATATTCAGAAGGGGTCACTTCCCCAACAATGCAGACCTTGGCCATGATGTTCCAGTGCAAAAGTGATATGAAATGAAAAGCAAAGAAGGCATTTGACATCAGGCAAGCATAGATCTCCAACCCGTTTATTAACTAGACTGCCCTGACTTTGAGCCTCTCTTTTCTCATATGTTCATTGCAAATACTGAACCTTAAAATAACTGTTACTTGTGGGAGTTAAACGTGATAGCAAATATAAAGATCCTGGAACATAATAGTTACTTTTTATTAGCACCTACTTTATACTAACATACACTTAAGTCGTTTTTTATTTTTTACTCTAGACTTCTCAAACATTACCACTGTAATAACTTTAATAACAGAGAAGAATAATATCACAACAATCTTAAGACAGAGTCCAATGTGTCCTGCAAATAGCATTAAATTTTGAGGAATACATGCATTTTATGTTAATTTTTATGTGAATAATAAATGTAACCCGAAAATATATATTTGCTTTTATATAAAAAGTATTTTTAATTACTCATTTCAAGTAAATAAGTGATCAGAGATGTGGTAACTTTACCCCTTGGCTTCAATAATAATACAATGAATGGCAACAGAGGCTATCTGTAGAGCAAAGGGTATCTTCTGCTAGGGACTAGGTTAAGGGCTTAATTTGCATTATCTTGTGCAATACTCCCAATGACCTCAAGTGGTAGGTTTTACTATTATTCCCACTGTATAAAGAGACTGTGTTTTGAGAGGTTAAGTTAACTTCTCAAGATTACAAAACTCAAAGGCGGTCAGAATATGAACCTAAGTTGTCTGCCCTCAGACCCCAGGCTCTAACATTTCAGTGAAGGTTTTATTCTCCCTTGATTTCTTTTTTGATTTATATACATACGTTTATTTCTAACTTGACTTCTAAATAGTTTTTCAATTGTTTCTCTAGTTTCTATTTTATTTATTTCTGTTCTTTTTTATCTCCTTCCTTGTGATAAATTTGGACATAGGCTATTCTTTTATCTAGTTCCTGGAGGTGTACCGTTAGGTTACTTCTTTGAGATCTCTCTCTCTCTCTTTTTTTTTTTTTTAATATAGGTATTTACAACTATAAACTCTACTCTTAGAACTGCTTTTGCTGCATCTTATAAATTGTGGTATGCTGTGTTCCCATTTTCACGTCTCAAGACTGCACACACACACACACACACACACACACACACACACATATCAAAAAGTATATGTTGTTTGAGTTCCACACATTTGTGAGTTTTTCAACTTTTTGAACAGATAAATGAAGTTGACAAACATTTAGCTAGACTAAGAAAAGGGGAGAATACTAAAAGGAATAAAATTATTTGTGAAATGAGAGGCATTATTACTGATACCACAGAAAATACAAAGGATGATAAGAGGCCACTGTGAATAATTATATTTTAACAAAGTGGAAAACCTAAAAGAAATGGATAAATTTCTAGAAACACACAACTTACCAAGAATGAATCAGAGAGAAATAGAAAACCTAAACAGACCGATTAGTAGTAAGGAAATTGAAACAGTAATCAAAACCCTCCCAACAAACAGAAGTCTAGGACCACTTGAATTATGCCAAACATTTAAAAAACAATCTACACCAATATTTCTCAAATTATTTCAAAAATAAAGAGCAGGAAATACTTTCAAACATATTTTATGAGACCAGAATTCCAAGCAAAGACACAAGAAAAGAGCCTGTATGTCAATATCCCTAATGAATACAGATACAAAAATCCTGAACAAAATAGTAAATACAAAATGAAAAATACTAAAAAACTATTTTTAACAACATATTAAAAGGATTATACACTGTGACCAAGTAGAATTTATCTCGGAGAGGTAAAGATCATTCAAAATACACAAATCAATAAATGTAATACACTACATTAACAGAATAAAGAATAAAAATCTCATGATCATTTCAATAGACACAGAAAAAAGTTTGTTGACAAAATTCAACATTCTTTTATGATGAAAAAAAACCCTCAACAAATTAGATATAAAAGGAACATACCTCAGCATAATAAAGGCCACATATGACACATCAACAGCTAATATTATAGCCAAAGATGAAGAGTTCAAAACTTTTCCTCCAAACTGGATCAAGACAAGGATTCTCACTCTCACCATTTCTATGTAACACAGTACCAAAATTATTAGACAGAGCAATTAAGCAAGAAAAATGAATAAATAGAAGGCACATAAATTAGAAAGGAAGAAGTAAAAATGTCCCTGTTTGTAGACAACCTGATCTTATACATAGAAAACCATAAACACTACACCAAAAAACAAAAACAGAACAATTATTAGCACTAATAAACAATTTTAGTAGACTTGCAGGAAACAAAACCACCATACAAAGAATTAGTTGCCTTTCTGTACACTAACAACAGAGTATCTTAAAAAAAAATTAGAAAATAATCTTATTTACAATAGCATTAAAAACAATAAAATACTTGGGAATAAACTTAACCAAGTATATAAAAATTTTTTATCCTGAAAACTATAACATATTCCTAAAATAACTTTTAAAAAACATAAATAAATGGAAATAATTTCCATTTTGAAAAATTGAAAAAAATTAGTAATGTTAAAATTTCAATATTACCAAAAGCAATATGCAGATTTAACACAATCTCTATCAAATTTCCAATGTCATTTTTATATAAATAGAAAAAATCCTAAAATTCACATGGAATCATAAAAGACAGCTAAAGCAGTCTAAAGCAAAATGAACTGGAGGCATCATGATACCTGATTTCAAAATATACTACAAAGCTATAGGAATAAAAACGGCATGATATTGACATACAAACGAACATATAGATCAATAGAACAGAATAGAGAACCCAGAAATAAATACACACATTTATCATAAATTGATCTTCTAAAGGTGTCAAGGACACAATAGGGAAACATTTTCTTCAAAGAATGGTGTTGGGAAAACTGAATATCCTCACACAGAAAAATGGAATTGGACGCTTATCTTGTACCATATACAAAAATCAGCTCAAATGAATTAAAGATGTAAATGTAAGACCTGAAATTGTAGAACTGTTAAAGCATAACGTAGGAACAAAAACTTCTTGACATTGGTCTGGGCAATGATTTTATGAATATGACCCCCAAATCACAGAGAACAAAAGCAAAACTAGGAAAGCCGGATTGCAGTAAGCTAAAAAGCTTCTGCACAACAAAAGAAACAATGAACAGAGTAAAGAGACAGCCTATGCAATGGGAGAAAATATTTGCAAGCCATAAATCTGCTAAAATATATAAGAAATTCATACTACTCAATAACAATAAAACAATTCAATTTAAAAATTGGCAAAGGACCTGAACAGGCATTTATAAAAAGAAGACATACAAATGGCCAACAGTTATATGAAACAATCCTCATCTTCACTAATTATCAGGGAAATGCAAATCAAAACCACAATCAGATATCACCTTACACTTGCTAGATCGGCTATTAATAAAAATATTAAGATAAGTACTGGCAAAGATGTGGAGAAAAGGGAACCTTTGTCCAGTGTTGGTGGGAATGTCAATTAGTACAGCCACTATGGAAACCAACATGGAGATTCCTTGAAAACTTAAAATAGAACTACCATGTGATCCAATAAGTTCACTTCTGAGTTTTTTATTCAAAAAAAGTGAATCAGTATTTTGAAAATATACCTGCACTTTAATGTTCATTGCAGCTTTATTCACAATAGCTAAGATATCAAATCAACCTAAGTGTCTATTACATTTGCAACAACATGATAAATGTTGAGGACATTATGCTAAGTAAAATAAACCAGGCACAGAGAGTGACATTTTTTAAACCTGCATGGTCTCATTCACGTGGAATCTAAAAAACTCAGCCTCATAAAAGAAGAGAGTAGAATGGTTGTTTCTAAGAACTGTTGGTGGGGGAAATGGGAGATTTTGGTTAAAGAGACAATGTTTTACTTATGCAGAATGAAATCCTGGAGATTTAACATACAGCATAATGACTATAGTTTAATAATACTTTACTGTATACTCAAAATCTGCTAATAGCTAAAAGCGGATATCTTAAATGCTCTCACCACACACAAAAAATAACTAAGTGAAGTGATAGATATATTAATTAGCTTGATCGTGTAATCAGTTCATAACACATACCTATATCAAATCACCACGTTCTATACAGTAAATATATATAATTTTTGTCAGTTATATCTCAATAAAAATAGAAAAAAACATATTTCAAAATATTTTCATAGCCTCCATTCTCATCAGCCTCCACTTCTGTTTTTGTTTAAGATACCCTCACTTTGCAAAGAATTACACATAAGTAGTTATGATAATGTGATTAGTTCTATAATTGAAAAAAGTAGAATTTGCTCTAGAACTAATAACAACTTGATATGTTATAAATAGTACAATTCAGCATCAAGATAAAGACTTTGCACATAAAAATGTCTTAAATAAATATTTGTTAAATTTAATAAAAGTTCTAACAGAAAGTTAATAAACTAATTTAGTTATCTTAGAAGAACCTGCCATATAGAATTACTATAGTAACTGATTATAACCCATAATAAATTCCCAAGTGCTTTAAATTTCTTCAGTTTAATTCAAACTGTTTATTCACTTTACTATTTATTTATTCATTTATTCAACAAACATTTATCTGGTGGTTACAATGTTACAAAAAAAAACACGTACTGAATTCAGACAATGTAAAGAAAAATCAAACCTAGTATTTGCCTTTGAGAAATCATAAGTTAGTGAGACTACTGATATGTGTTTATTTATTTTTATCTGAAACCAGTGTAACTGTCTATCTTTACTATCACTTCACAAAAGGTTTTCACCAATTTAGACTGAAAAATAATCAAGTTAGTTAATACGCAGGATTTGAGGTAGGGTTGCCAGGTTTAGCAAATAAAAGAGAGAACTATGGAATTAAGTTCGAATTTCAAATAAATAATTTTTTTTTAAGTATTACTATGTCCTATAAAATACTTAGTATGTATTTATATAAAATATTATTTTTATTTGAAATTCATATGTAGCTGTGCTATATTTTATCTAGAGACACTAGTTTAAGGGCTCTTATAATCTCATTTATTCTAATAGAATCATAAAAGTGTAGAGAATATAGCACAGCCTACTGAGGCATCTCGCCTATGGTTTACACATCATCAAGTATTAGAACCTTAAACAAAACTAATGAGGTTTTGAGACCCCTGTATGAAAGACATTTTTTCTCAAGGTAAATTATGTGCCACATCAGACATATTTTCCACTCAGAGTGCAAGTTTTCTCATTTAAGTCTGCCTGTCAGGAAAAAAAATTGAGTATAGTGATATTTTTAATATCATATTTCACTCAAGGATTTCAAAGCACTTTAGAAATAATTACATTATCAAAGCCTCTGTGACCCCTTTGAAGTAGCTAGGGGGCATGTATTATTTACAATCCCATTATGGATGGAGAAACTGAGATAAAAAAAGGCTTAGTGGTTTGATCAAGGTCACAGAATGAATCACTAGTGAAGCTAAGTACAGAACTTAAAATTGGTGAACAGTAAAGTTCTATGCACTTAGAGCATGAGGGATTTCACCAGGGACAAAAATTGCTAGACACTCTTAAAAAGAAAGATATCATAATTACAAAAAACTGAAATTATTTTTATGTCCTTTTTTCTTCTGCCCCTGTTCATCTCTTCTGTCCCCTTCTGGGGCATCTCAAGTGGGTGAGAGGGTCACATGGCAGCTGATATAAGAGATAAAGCCCTTTACTACTGGACATGACACTATCTGTTTTCTAGTTCTCATTCTACACTGATGAGTGGGCAGAATGAACATTGAAGTGATGCAGAAATTAGAACTAGTTAAAATAGTAGTTGTATCACTGCACTAGATGTGTAACCCTGTGAACTTCACTCAAGTCTCAACCCAGGGTCTTATCTCTTTTATAGAAATATATTAATATCAATCTTGACATGTTACACTATGATAATACTATTATCAAATTGTTAGTACATAGTTTGACCAAATAGATGAGTACTGAACATTCTATATAATTTATTTTTTCCTCTGGTCTTTGGTTTCATCAGCAGAAAAAAAAAATAATGGGATTAGGAACAAACGGCTTCAGAGGTATTCCCTGGTTTTAAGATGATATATTTTATGAATTGAGAACTTTGAAAAAAATCAGAGATTCGCCTTAAAACAGTGTCCAGGTTTCTAAGCTGTCTCTTAAATAGGCTTCAATTCCATACAATTGTCATACAGTGATGTTGCTGCTGATAATCCATGTGCAAGTTGCAGGTAATACTCTTTACACACACATAAACACCATCGAATAGTTGTAGATTTATTTCTAGGGATGAATAGAACCTTTTTCTCTGTCTCAAAAAACTCTCATGCCATAGTATTTACATTCAAGATATGATTGTGTAAAACATGATATTTGTACCTAGAACCAATTTTCTGCCCGTTGGGTAACACAGGAACAACCCCTGACCTTTGGAGTTAGACATTCATTAGACTTTGGGCAGGATAGTTAACTCTCTGAGCCTCCCTCAATAACTCTCTATATGAATTAGGTATAAGATCTAACTTAGCAGTTTTTTATAAGAATTAAATGACAGTAAAAAGTGTCCTCTTAAATTATTTCCCCCTTAATTTTCCAGCAAGTCAAGGTCGGAAAACCTCATCCTGTATATCCCCTTCTTGTGTGCAGGTGTTTAAAGGGCACTCCACCAAAAAATAAAGAGGTCTTTTTTTTTTTTTAAGATGAATTTATTCATTCATAAAAATGTTTTTTTATTTAAAAATTATAGTAATTTTTTACAATGATAACATTTTGCTTAGATTAACTAAAATGTGTTATTCTCTTTTCTTAAAAATTCAGCATTTGAAAACACATGCTTATAAGATAGTGTATCCTTTTAAGTTTTTCTTTTATCATCAAACTACTAATCATTCTCTCATAATTTGAAATATCTGCTCATTTTATAATGATATGCCAAATGAGAAAAAGAAAAAAACATAGAGAACTGTATAAAACTGCTAGCAATTTTACATACACTTGCACGATTCAAAAGAGAACTTGCAGTGAAAAAATATATTATTTTAAGTAAACTGCTTACAGAATTCTACAATGATGACTCACCTTTTAAATTTCATTTCTGTAAGCTCTTTGCACCTTTGGTTATGCTATTTTACTACCTATCACATCAGATAGAACTCTTACCTTCTGTAGATAATATAGCCCTGACTATCAACTAGGGCAACAAATTACAAAATTACAGATGCTTGTCTTCCACATAGTTCCATGATCCCTGGCCCACGCTGCTTGGCTCACCCCCATCCCACACTCTCACTTCATTTTTGAGCTTCCTTGTGGTAACAACAACACCCAAATCTGTTTAACAGTCCAGCCCCTCTGTCACCACTCTCACTCACCTAGTTCTCCTCCTCACTGCCATCTTGTTTCACTCTACAACCAACAAATGACTGGGACTTTCTCACAGTAGTGTGCTGGTTCCTGTCTCTGTGCTTCTGCTTGTGCTTCATCTCTATTCAGAACACTCTTGCCAGTACATTTCATTTCCTCTGCAGCTTCTCTGCTTAGATTCTGTTGCTTCTGGCCCCTTGGGGCTGGCCTACACAGAGTTTCTCCTATGACTTGTGATCCACGATTCATGATGCTTCAATCAGAGCACCTATCATCACACTGGCTGCTCATGAACTTAGGAAAACTATGGGTATCACAGACCATATATATATATATATTTCTGAATTATCACTGCCTGACACACAGGAGCTAACTATACAGTAAATAAATAAACAGATGGTAAATGAAAGAACATATTCATTGATGTCTTCCATAGGGACCTCTTTAGCTAATCTTTAGGATGAGCAGGAGCTTATAAAGAGGCCCTGCATGAAGAGTTTGGCCAAATAGAGGCAGGCCTAGAGAGTCTTGCTTAAATGAAACAAAAGATCTCTCTCAGGAGTTTGAGTGTAAAATGTACAGAGGAAATAAGCACTTGGTGTTGGAGGCAGAAGACAGAAAGGCACGAAGAAAACTTAGTACATGTGCTATGAATTATGAGAAAACATTTGCAGTGTGGATATAACAGATGCACCTGCCTCATAGAATTTTGCAAAAAATAAATAAATGCATGAAAAATGTTTAGAATGGTGCCTGGCTCCAAGAAAGCTGTCATGGAATGTTAATAATAGTAGTCATTATTATATTTTTTTTAAATTTAGAATAATAAAATTACGTAAAGTTTTATAAAGTTGCCGTAACTCTCCCTGAACTTCCATGATACTCTATGATACCTTTATTTTAGGCCTTATCAATGATTTACCAGTCTATTCATACATAAAATCTATTTGCCACATACATTTTAGGTGCCCATAATATCCCAAACACTCTTTTTGGATTCATTTCCTTTCTATGTAGTAAGTTTTTGTGGTGGATATTTTTTTAAACATTCTGATAACAAGATAGAAAAAATGAGTAGAGAACATTCACTGTTCACTGTACTTAATTTTTTTCTCATCATGGGTACAGGTAATTTAATTTAAACAAGGCTTAAGTCACTCATGAAGATTATCTATGTAAGTCTCCCAATAGCTTTTAGTTTTTCCAAAGGTGAAAGCAGGTCACTAAGTCTTTTTAATATCTCCAAATTTTTATCAAAGTAGGACCCCAGTCTTTACCTCTGAGTTAAATCAGAATTGAATTGATTCGAAGATGTATGTGGAATTTCTTGAATATTAATTCATAAATTTGTATTAGTAAGTAGCTACTATATGTTGTGCATATTCTTAGATACAAGGGATAAAAAGATAAATGAGAAAGAATCTCAGATTTTCAAGAGCTCAGTTACAAAAATCAGTCATGATAAACGATTTGAAAAAGTCCATCATACAAAGAAATGTAATCTATGAGAGCACAGAAAAGGGACACCTGATGGCCGGGGAAATAGGAGATCAAGAACACCTTCCTAGAAGAGGTGATGACTAAAATGAATTTTGAAGAAAGAGTCAATGTTAATGAAATATTAAAGGAGAAGTTTTCAGAAAGAAAGAATAGTTTTTTGAAGGCAAAAGATAAAACGTATCAAGATGCATCCAAGTGATGTTAAATACATATTTCAGACATGTTTAACTAAAATATGCAACATCGTGATATATATCTATCCATACATATTATACAATTCAAATGACAGGACCTATTTTGAAGTGTGTAGCCCATATGTATTATAAATCTAAATTTTTTAATGAATCAATTGACCTTTTATAACTTGATTCTGCTTAATTCTCTAGCTTAGTGCTTTCCTCTTTCCTAACAACAGTCTTTAATTTAGGTTTAGGCATATTTTGTCCATAAGGAGCCAGGTTGTAAATATATTATGTATTGTGGGCCAAGCAGTCTCTGTGGTGACTACTACCTCTGCTGTTTCATGAAAGCAGGCATAAGCAACACGTAAACACATGAGAATGGCTGTGTTCCAATACAACTTTTTTTCATGGACACTTACATTTAAATTTCATGAAATTTTCCTGTGCCATGAAATTCTATTTTCCTTTCAACTTTTTAAAATTATTTAAAAATATGGAAACTTTCCTTAGCTTACAGGTCATACAAAAACAAGTGTCATACCACATTTGGCCATCAGAATGTAGTTTACCAACTTCTTTTCCAGGAAATTATTGCAACTTAGTGGTTGAAAGCTGAAGTAAAAGTTCGTTTGGTATTTACACTTAACTCAGCCATTGTATTACCTTTGTAATTTTGAACTGTCTAGAGAGAGTTCAAATAGCTTTCCCTATAGAGGATGGGAAGTTATTTAAAGATTTTAAACAGGACAGCAGAGTAATCTAATGTGCATTTTAGAAAAGTCTTTCTAACTAAAGAGTGGAACTAGAATCAGAGCAGGCCAGTTGGATAAAGACAGGGTAGTTAGGAGGAACTATAAAACAAATTTCCTTCATTTAGTTAGCTTTTTCTTGTTGTTAGACATGAAATCAGAATATATCATATTTAATTGTATTATGTATCTATACTAAGCTTATTACATCATTTCTAACATCATTTACAAGTATGCTATATTTCCATTGCAAAGTAATTAATTGTCAGCTATATATGATGACCTTGTGAGTATCACATGTGATAAGAATGGATTCAGAACATATAAACTGCAGATAGGAATGTCTTTGTAAAGCAATTTTACCAGGAACATGGGCCATCTGTTTCCTTCGGAGATAGAGTATCTCAGTCCACAGTGTGGTTCCAAATGAATAATGGAGATTGGTTTTTACAAGTCAGCTTTATCTGTTACAGCAATGATTAATAGCCCCATGATCAACCTTGCTTACAAAAAGAGAGAAAACATCTGAAAACAATTTGGTATCAGAGTGAGATGAATCCAAATTTTACAAATAAGATTAAAATCAACCTAAGAAAATGCCATTGAATTTAGAACTTTTTCTTATCGTGCCGGTGTAAGAGAAAAACTGTGGGCAAAGAATGTATTGGGTTAGAAACCAGTCTTCAAAACTATGTAGCCTTAGTCAAAATCAGTTAATATCTCTGAGCCTTCCTTTCATCTCTGTGAAATGAAAATAGTAACACAGGCCTTCTGAACACTCATCAATTTGCATGTAGAGTCTAGAATTTGGGAAGCTACTTAGTACTCAATACATATTGAGTAAAATTATTTTTGGAATGATGTGTGTGTCTGTGTGTATGTGTGTGTGTGTGTGTGTGTGTGTGTGTGTGTGTGTGTGCGTGCGTGTGCGCGCGCGTGCGCGCGCGTGCGCGCGCGCGCATGTGTGTGTGAATGCGCACAGCGCCCAATCTCCCTCTCTAGTCCAAAAAGTTCTCATCAACTTTTTGAAAAGTGTGTTTCTGTGCCTCAGAAACACACTTTTTCCCTTCATTTTTTACCTTCTTAACTTCTTAGCATTACTCCATCATTTTTAAATTGCCCTGCTTTAGCTTCTTGAACATCTTATATTTTTTTTATTGTTGTTATCTCTCTCTCTCTCTCTTACTCTCTCTCTCTCCCTCCATCTTCCCTCTTACATTCTCTTTCTATTCTTTTTTGCTTTAATAAAAGTTCATTAAATGTTGGACCCCTTTATAGCTCAGTCCTAAGGCATTATTTTCTTTTACTCTATGTTCTAATCCTATGAGATAATATTTGTGCTCATGATCTCAAATATCATCTATGCCCAGGTGGCTCACAATATACACCTCTAATGCAAAATTATCCTTTTTGCTTTAGAATTAACTAAAACCTAATTACTACATGCCAACTTTATTCAGATTATCACTTCTTCAAAGAAACTTCCCTAGGTCTCTATGACTAAATCTGTTATTCTCATTTTACCAGACTATAGCCACTTATACTTGCTCTTCATGTTTAACAAGTTTGGTGTGATTCTTTGTTTAATGTACATTTTCTCCACTCCTGTAAACTCTTTGAGAGCAAAGTTTTATTGTTCTTGTTATTTTGCTTTTGCTGAATATTATTTTCTTAGTTCTGAACTTATTATAGGCATTCAATAAATATTACATGTTGAAATAAGGTATAGAAATAGCTGATTAAACAATTTTGCAGATATAAAATTAATGCATGTAACATTGTAATACAGACAGATGTCTTAGCTAAGTTTCTTGAAAAAGCAGACTGAGAAAAGGGAGAATGTGCAGGAAGTTTATCCAAGGATATGTTATCCAGCTGGTTACCACTGTAGACAGTGTTGACCCCAAAAATGAATGTACCTGTTGAGAAGGGTTCCTGGTGACTAAATAGGCTCAAATTTACAAACTGAGCCTAGAAACCATTGACAAACAGGGCTTTCTCACACAAGTCATACTTCAGGGGGAAGTTTTCACTAAACTGTCTGCCATCTACTCTGAACTGCCTTCATGCACTCTGTGTCCTGCTATTTGAGTCAGCCCTTATAAAGGAGCTCCTAGCATTGTATTTCAACCAGTAGGACTGAAACTTTCCTTGTTCAGTCGGAGCTGCACAGCTATACCTCCATTAACATCTTTACCAACTATTAGAGGGGCTCCATACTAATCAGTCAGGACTGTGCTTTTTAGACCAATCAAACTACAAGAATTTGGATTCCTCATTTGCATGAGAATGAACAAATCAGGGACCAAGAATTGGGACTTTTCTCTATATACATCAGCTCCTCTGTGGCTCAGAGAGCACAATTTTCCCTTTTCACCAAAGACTGGAGACTACCTTTTCCAGGCTGGAGCTAAAATACCAAAGATGTCTCTACAGAAGAAAGCAGAACAGAAATGAGCAGAACAAAGTAGAGCAGAGCTCTCTATCTGAAGAGGGGCTTTGCCCTCAAACTATGCTGTTCCACAGCTGTGTTTCTTCATTACTGAGCTGTAACACTAGTAAATTGTTCCAAAGCCATGTTATCCACATCCATGCTGTACCATAATTGAGCTGTTTGCATTGAATAATTTCTTCTTTACTGTGCCTCAAATTGGGGATCCTTGTTGGTATTGAACTGGTTCCAATAATCATAGGCTGACAGTGACTATAGCTAGATTCTACTAGAGATTGTGTAGAAGGGATCTGTAGACAATACAGCTGATAATTGTCTATCCAGGAAACAGAAAAAAAAAAAGTTATTTGTTGACCAGCTGATACAGCCCTTGCTCAAGAGTCCATTACATGGATACTAACTTTCTCATACTTCAATTTTTCACATGAACCAATAAGCTAAACAGGTACCCCCATAAACCTTTCTATAGCAAAATCAGAGACTCCACAGGACACAAAGTAAAAAGGCTGAAGAGCAGATACTGATGTCTAATCATTTTAATTTATATTTTCAAAACCTCTAGAAAGTAAATCACATTTTTATGTATTTATTGGCTAGTTTCTTATTCATATAATGTGCCAAATTATCCACCTGAGTCACTTGTCTATTTAAAATTTTAGAAGGTTGGTGATTTATTTATTTATCTATCTACCTATCTATCTATTTATCTATCTATTTATTTATTTGGAGATCTTTTGCAGAGCAATGATATACCCCTTTTGTCTCTCATTTTATTTTAATATAGTCAAGTCTAATAGTTTGTGCTTTATACACTTTTGGTTTATTCTCTTGCTTTTTGATTTTGAAGGAACAAAATAATTAGAATTTTTCTCCTGATAATTTTATACAAGATATATTTTTTTTTATGCAAATCTTTGATTCACTTAGAATTTATTTTGGTGCATCTAAGCAATGTCTGAGTGATCCATTTTCTCTTCATCCATAACAATATTTAGTGTAATTGTTATTTTTTAAAGCTATTGTGGTTGATGTGTAGTGATATCTCATTGCAATTTGAGTTTGTATTTTCTTAATGTAGAACAATGTTGAACATCTTTACATATGTTTATTTACCAGTTGTATATCCTTTTCAATTAAATGTCTATTCAGATATATTGCTCATTTCATAATTGAATTGTTTCTGAGTTTTTTTCCCCCTTCCTTCAATTTTTTTAGAGGAGAGTGTAAAATTTTTTTTTTTTTTTACAAATTCTAGGAACTATTTTTGCTTGATAAATAGTTTGCAAAAATTTTCTTCTAGTCTATAAACCTGTCTTTATCCAATGGGATCTTACACATAGCAAAAGTTTTTAATTTTTATGAGGTTGATTTTATCAAGTTTTTCTTTTATGGATATTGCTCTCCTTATCTTGAAGTACTCTGCACATTTCATTGTTTAGATTCTCATTTACCATCTCAAAATACAAAGATATAATTCACAAATGCTCATTATTTATTATGTAGACCTAATGAGCTCTTGTTTTATTCCTCTTGTCTATCATCAATAAACAAATGTTCATCTATAAACAATCTAAACCTTCATTGGCATATTCTCTTCTTAGAAAGAATTTCACACAATGCAGAACAATGAGCTCAAATAGCCACTAGCTATTTCTTGGCAATCAGGAATTCAGAGGTTTATGGCTAGGCACAAGGAAGAAATATATGTATATACTTATCTTAAAAAAGTATAAGTAACTGTTACATGTGTCATTTAAATATTAAGTGGATAATCTAGTGAATATAAGCTATAAAAGTTTAGAGTAAAATGATTTTTTGTAAGATAAATTATCCAAGTAGAGAAACTAATTAGACTCAAAGCTTGGCATTTTATGTTCTCCCAAAAGTCCATCACAAACTCAAATATGATCTAATATGTGAATGAAATAATGATAGAATAGACTTCCTATTTGATAAAATACTAGGAATTAGAATGAATACAAAAGATCAAAGGACATATAAAATACATTTTTCCTCTCTGAGAAGATATAATCTAGCTCAGAAAACAAAATCTAAGAGTGCTGTAAGATCTCTAGGATAGTTCCAAAGGGGCTATATAAGTTGGAGATGATAAGTGCTAGATTTCACAGAGAAAACAACATAGTGAACTTTATTGTAATTAAGGAAGAGGGCTGGAGTTGGATGGGGTTAGGGAGATTCCTGGGAAAAATTACGTAAGCAAAGTCATTGGGGGTAAAGAGCACAAAAGCAAAGATCTTAAATTGAAATGAAGCCACTTAGTAACTTGGATGCATTCAATTAAATTTTATTTAATATATATTTCTTAAATTCTAATTATGTGCTTAGAAATATTAGACATCATAGCTATGAAGAGGATAAACCATGATAGTGGGTGTTAAATATTTATTTTTGTACATAGATAACACAATTACTTAAAAGTAGTTAAAATCCAATAAATAAAAATGCGTAATACCAGAAATTCGTAGAAGAAAGTAGGAGCTATTAATTAAATTGACTAGATTTTCCAAGTTTCAATTTGCTGACATGGCACCCCAGGCAGGAGCAACTCCAGCTCATACTTAGAAAGTTATTTCAACATAACTTGTACCAGGTAGTTCTGAGCAATCAAAGGCAGTAGTTGATGTTGGCCTACATAAGAACCCCTCCCAAGGGGCCACACGACCAATACTCCCTGAGGCTGGCATGAGACCACCTGTCTAGCCCCACAAGCAGCACATCTAAAGGATGGTCTGAACAGGTATATGAGCCCGCTGGGGCAAATCTCATTCTGTGTGGTCAACCCCAGCACAGCAGCACCTACTCTGTGAACATAGCCAATACTCAAAGTCAGTCAGCCTGAGAGTCAGTCCCATCCATTGAGCTTACAGCAATCAAGGCTTAGCTACAACAAAATGTACGAGAACACTTTCGGGGCTCCCGGTGCCAGTGATCAGGGAGACTGCTACACTGGACCACACAAGGCACTTATTACATAAGGCCACCGGCCAAGATTGGGAGATGTAATAATTTTTTTTTAATACGTAGAAATAAACAGAGAGGCAACTACAATGAAAACAAAAAATAAAAACAAAAACAAAGAAACATGCTACAAATAAAACAACAGGAGAAAACTCCAAGAAAACAAAACTAAACTAAACTAAACTAAGTAGCCTACCAGATACAGAGTTCAAAACACTGGTTATAAATATGCTCAATGGATTTAGAGAAAAATAAATGTTTTCAGTGAGGACGTCAACAAAGAAATAGTAAGCATAAAAAAGAACATCAGAAATGAAGAATACAATAACTGAAATAAAGAATAAAATAGAAAGATTCAACCATAGATTAGATTAAGCAAAGGATTGAATCAGTGATTTGAAGACAATGTAGCAGAAGATACCCAATTTGACAAGCAAAAAGAAAAAAGAATTTTAAAAAAATGAAGGAAGTTTAAGATACCTTGGGAAAACATAAAATGCACCAATAGCTGCATCATAGGGGTACCAGAAGGAGAAGAGAGAGAACGACAGATTGAGAACCTATTGGAAGAAATAGTGGCAGAAAACTTCACTAACCTAGTGAAGAAAATAGACATACAACCCCAGGAAGCTCAGAGAATTCCAAACAAGGCAAACTTAAAGAAGCTCACACCAAGACATATCATAACTAAAATTCAAAGTGTAAAGACAAAGAGAGAATCTTAAAAGCAGTAAGAAAAATATGCTAGTTATTTACAGGCATACTCCCCTAAGTCTGTAGCTGATTTCTCAACAGAAACTTAGCAAGCCATAAGGTATTAGCAAACAATATTCAAAGTGATGAAAAACCGAGGACCTAAAGCAAAGACTACTCTACCCAGGAAGGCTATCAATTACAATAGGAGGTGAAATAAAGAGCTTCCCAGACAAGAAAAAGCTAAAGAAATTCATCACCAGCAGGCCACTATTAATGGGAATGTTAAAGGGACTTCTGTTGAAAAAGGGGTAGGACAAACAAGCAAACAAAAAATAAAGAAAACCTAAATACTACTAATAAAACGACAATAAACATAAACCTATCATAATCACTTTAAATATAAATGGATTAAATACTCTAATAGAAAGAATCAGGGTAGCCAAATAGATAAGAAAACAAGACCCATAAACATGCTGTCTACAAGAGACCCACTTCAGACCAAACAACACAGAAAATGAGGAGAATAGATGGAAAAATATATTTCATGAATCCAAAAATTAAAAAGAAGATGGGGGAAGAAAATAAAATGACATAGATGATAGAATCTCTGTTCATTCCTCTTGCAACCAAATCAAAGTTGTGACAGAAACAAGGAGCAAACAGCAAGGAAAAATCATCTGAGATTTTCCAGCACTACAGAACAGAAGCATTACAACTAGAGAGAGAAATAATTAATCAATCTGCAACAGTAGAACGCAGGAGCGGGTGAAGATGCAAGGCTGCCCATTTGTGAGTGGCTGAGTGTGACAGCCTGTGGTAGATGTCTCTTAAAGGGGCCGTGTCCGTGAGCTGACTTTCCCGGCGATGGACCTGCTTGCTCTGAGCACCAGGGCCAGGTCAGCTGCTCGGGGGCCACCAGGGACTTATAATGGAACACCAAGTTGTTGGAATGAAGATTGGAGGTGAGGATCTCTCCTGGACAGAAGTGCTGAAGGTGTCCATTGTTCCTCTGTTGAGCCCTCCCCCCACCCACTGTGCAGATGCAGCACCATGATAGCTGACACTTCACAGATGTCCCTGAAATTCAGCCTCCCCCAACTCGTAGCCCCACCCAAGCTACATCCAGTTGTGTCCTCAGTGAGGTACTCCATGCTGAGCAGTGCCAAGACTCACACAGGTGGCAGCTGGCCTTGGTTTATGTCATGGCCTCTTGAGGCAACTACAAGCCCAGTGTTTGTGGATTGCTTGCCGATATTGTACTGAATGAAATGGGTC
>NW_011888868.1:3812710-3819238 GCF_000151845.1 Pteropus vampyrus | reverse complement strand
AACAACAACAAAAAAATCTCAAATAAATGATTTAACCTTACACTTTAAAGAACTAGAAAAAGAACAGCAAACAAAACCCAAAGTGAGGAGAAGGAGAAAATAATAAAAATCAAAGTGGAAATAAACAAAACAGATTCTAGAAAACAATGTTAGGTAATCATTCAGACATGAGTGACAGGAGGAACAAAGAGAAGAAGAACCAGACCAAAGGCCGCATAAAGAACACCCCATTTGTAGTTAAAGCATTATTCCTGCATCCTGAGAGACAAAGTACCGGAGGGCCACAAAACTATAGCTGGTTTAGTCCAGTCACAGACGCTTGAGAAAAAGTTACTACTCTAACCCGCCACAACCCCAATATCATCATGCCATCATTATAATATCACGTCTATACCTGGAAGTTCATGAATCTAATTATAACAGACTGAATTCTAGGGAAACATGTACGTACCAGAATGTGCTTTATATAGCAGCCAACTGTCAAACAAAATGACCTCATGTGCCAGTCACCTTGAAATGCCTTTTTGACCACCTGTTATAACCAAATATAAACAGATCTTCCCACTTCTGCGTTGTTACAGCCCTCTTTCTTTGCTGTGACCCATTCCTGAGGTGGAGCGCATTTTCATTTCTGCACAGTTTAGGTGTGGTCAGTTTCTACCTCAAAACGTGCCTTTGATAAATCTTACCTCTCATAACTCTCATTGTGCTGCAATTATTTCATGAAAAGAAACTAGAATCTCCAGTGTTACCTGGGCAGCGCCGGAGTTCAGTTCAGCCCTTATGGTAACAACAACACAAAAGATCAATGAAACAAAAAACTGGTTCTTTGAAAGGATAAACAAAACTAATAAACCTTTAACCAGACTTATCAAAAGAGAAAGAGAGTAAGAGAGTGAGGAAGCACATAAATAAAATAATAAAAGAAAAAGAAATAACAAATGAGTCCACAAAAATACAAAGAATTATAAGAAAATGCTTATAACAATTATATGTCAATGAACTGGATAATCTGGAAGAAATAGACACATTCCTAGATTGAGCAATCTGGAAGAAATGAACACATTTCTAGACACATACAATATCCCAAGACAAAAGTCATAAAATCTGAACTGACTGATTATCACCAACAAAATCAAATCAGTAATCAAAAAAATTCCTAACAGAAAAGTTCTGGACTAGATAGGTGAATTTTACCAAATATTCAAAAAATATTATAACCAAATCTTCTCAAACTCCTCTTAAAGGCCACCATTACCCTGATTATAAAACCAGACAAAAACATTACAAAAAAAATTATTAACTGATATCCTTAATGAACATAGATGCAAAAATTTTCAATAATATATTAGCAAATTGAATTCAACAATACATTAAAAAGATCATACATCATGATCAAATTAGATTTATTCCTGGAATGAAAGTTTAGCTCAATATCCCCAAATCAATAAACATGATATATCACATTAACAAATTGAAAGATAAAAAGTCATATGATCATAATAACAGATGAAGAAAAAGCATTTGATAAAATCCAGCATCCATTTATGATAAAAACTCTCAGTAATGTGGGACTAGGAGGAATATACCTCAACCTAATAAAGGCCATGTATGACAAATCCATAGCTAACATTATATACAACCAAAAAAACTAAACAATTTTTCCTTAAGATCAGGAACAAGACAAAAATATTCACCTTCACAACTTTTATTCAACACAGTATCGGAAGTTCTAGGGACAGCAATCAGACAAAAGAAATAAAAGGCATCCAAGTTGAAAAGAAAAATGTAAAACAGTCATTTGCAGATGACATGATACTATGTATAGAGAAATCTAAAGATTCCACCCAAAAACCATTAGAACTGATCTATGAATTCAGTAAAGTAGCAAGATACAAAATAAATATTTAGAAATAAGTTGCATTTTTACAAACCAATGATGAATTATCAGAAAGAGAAATTAAGAAAACAATTCCATTTAAAATTTCATCAAAAATCATAAAATAGGAATCAATTTAACTAAAGAAGTAAAAATCCTGTATTTGAAGAAGATACACATAAATAGAAGTGAATATCATGTTCATCGATAGGAATAATGATCATCATTAAAATGTCCATATTACCCAAAGCAATCTACAGACTCAATGCAATCCCTATCAAAATACGCAATTGGCAACGCAATTTTTACAAAACTAGAACAAATAATCCAAAAATTTATATGAACCATAAAAGATGCCGAATAGCCATGACAATCTTAAGAAGACCAAAATTGGAAGTATTACACGGCCTGATATAATACTATACTACAAGACTATAGTAATTGAAATATCATGACACTGACATAAAAACAGACACTCTAATCAACGAATTGGAATAGAGAG
The DNA here is from genome assembly GCF_000151845.1 of Pteropus vampyrus. Classification (NCBI taxonomy): domain Eukaryota; kingdom Metazoa; phylum Chordata; class Mammalia; order Chiroptera; family Pteropodidae; genus Pteropus; species Pteropus vampyrus. The sequence continues at coordinate 3,816,857 of NW_011888868.1, read as the reverse complement.
TCCAGAAATAAATCCATGATTATACGCTCACTTAATATATGACAAAGAAGACAAAAATACACGATTGGGTAACACAAACTCTTCTATAAATGGTGCTGGCAAAACAGAAAAGATACATGCAAAAAAAAAATGAAACTGGACCACCATCTCACACCATATATAAGAATAAACTCAAAATGGATTAAAGACTAAAATGTATGACCCCAAACCATAAAACTCCTAGAAGAAAACATAGGAAGTAAACTCTCTGATATTGCTCTTAGTAATTTTTTTTTTTCTGATAGATCTCCTTGTACAAGGGAAACAAAAGAAGAAATAAATAAATGGGACTACATCATACTACTAAGGTTTGGCATAGTAAAGGAAACCATCGACAAAACAAAAAGACAATCTACTGAATGGGAAAAGATATTTGCCTATCATACATCCCAAAAGGGGTTAATATCCAAAATTTATAAATAATTCATATAACTCAAAAAGATTTAAAAAATCCAATTAAAAACGGGCAGAGAACCTGAATAGGTATTTCTGTAAAGAGGACATACAGATGGCCAAAAAACACATGAAAAGAATCTCAAGGTCACTGATCATCAGAGACATGCAAATTAAAACCACAATAAGATATCATTTCACTCATGTCAAAATGACTATCATCAATAAATCAGAAAAAAAAGGTGTTGACTAGAATGTGCAGAAAAGGGAACCTTCATACACTCGTGGTGGAATTGCAAATTAATATAGCAATTGTAAAAAACAATTTGAACATTCCTTAAAAAATTAAAAATAGAACTTCTGTATGACCAATTGAACAGAAAAGGAAAGATGGCAGTAGTCAGGTTTCCTCCCTACATCCTTAGTAGCTTCTGGATGGAAGTGACTCAATACATCTTACCTCATGTAACTATGTGCTCGGTATGCATGCGCAGGCTTCTGTTATCTGGCAGTGTGCCACTATTGTTAACCTGTGTATAAAAAGGTGCTGCTGCCCTCTGAGGCTGGCTGTGCCCTTGCTGGAACCTCAAACCTACAGCAACACACTTGGTGTAGTCACAAGCAGGATTCCCAGGTAAGGGAGCTGTATGCCCCACAGGAGGATGGGAGGGACATGTGGCTCTCACAGAGCATGTGGTATCCCATGATGACGGTTTTGATGACTTGTAATCCACCTCAGCCTTGGGAGTCAGACGATGGGTCTCCAATAAGTATTGAGAAGGCCCTCTGCTCCCCGGAGGAGCAGCTGCTGGAGAAAGCATGGGCTATGGCCGGTTGAGTGGGCTGGGTGCGTTTAATGACCTTGAAGCAGAACATGGACGAAGCTCTAGCAGAGGCCACACAGGTAAAGAAGCTTCAGCAAAAGGCAGGTGCCTTAGACACAAGGCTGCAACAACTGAAAGTTAAACTTCAAAGAGGTTCACCCTTGGTGTTGCCCTCAGAGGTGGGGAAGACGTCCTGGAAGACTTTTTTTATAAAAGGACGGCTGCCCTGCAAGGCTATGCCCTTGCTGGAATAAAGAGCTATGTCACCTACGGCTCACTGACTTTTTTTCCAACTGCCCGAGCCTCATACCCCTTACCTTGGAACCTCAAACATGCAGCAACACACTCAGCAGTTCCACATCTGGGTATTTACAAAAAAAAAAAAAAAAAAACAAAAACACTAATTCAAAAAAATGTATGCACCCCTATGTTCACTGCAGTGTTACTTACTATAGCCGAGATATAGAAGCAACCTAAGTGTCCATAAATAGAGATTGAATAAAGAAAAAGTGATACGTATAGACAATGAAATATTACTCGACCATAAAAAATGAAATCTTACCATTTGGAGTGATGTGGATGGACCTAGAAGGTATTATGCTTAGTGACATAAGTCAGACAGTAAAAGACAAATACCATATGATTTCACTTACATGCGGAATATAAGGAACAAAAGAAACGAAGAAACAAAATGAAAATAGACTTGCAGATATAGAGAACAAATTGGTGATTGCCAGAGGGGAGGAGGGTTAGGAGGCTGGGTAAAAAAAAGTAAATGGATGAAGAAGTACAAATTAGTATTTACAAAATAGTCATGGGGCTAGGGAGTATAGCATAGGGTATATAGTCAATGATATTGTAATAACTATGTATAGAGACAGATGGATGCTAGAGTAATCAGAGGGATCACCTCATAAATTATACAAGTGCCTAACAATTACACTGAACACTTGCAACAAATATAAACTAAAAAAAAAAGTAAAATTAAATTAAAAATAAATATAAAATAAAAATGTAAGCATCACTTCTAATACATACAATAGCATGATAAAGTACCTGTATTTTCTATTTTCTAAGTGCAAAAAAGGTACATTACATTTTATTTTCTTTTTACCAGCATTCTTGTTTTGACCCTACTTACTTTTCCTGCCACTCTCAAAATTCTTTCTAGCCCTTATAATAAAACTGCTCTAAACAAAATTCTGTACGTGTGGCTTTCAAATGCTTTCCTCTTATTCTCCTTTCCACCACTGCAATTAGGCTTTTGGCCTAATCTCTCTACAAAAGCTGCTTTTCTCTTTTTCATATGGATGTTAAGTTGTTCCACACCACTTCCTGAAAAGGCTATATTTGCTCCACTGAATTGCTTTTGTATCATTGTCAAAAATCACTTGAGCATATTTCGTGGTTATATTTCTGGGTTCTCTGTTTTGTTTCATTGACCTATCTGTTTCTTCCTCTAACAAAATGACACTGTCATATTACACTAGATTAATATTAGGTCTTACAAAAGAGTAGAGTGATGTTTCCCACTTTTTTCTTTCAGTTTCAAGATTTAGTTATTCTAGTGCCTTTTCTTATAAACGTTAGAGTAAACTTTTATTTGTCTACAAAAGAAAAATATCTTACTGAGATTTTAGTAGAAGTTGTAATTAAATTTACAGAAAATATTGGGGAGAATTGTAATTTTTACTATCTTTAGTCTTTCAATCTATGAACAGTGTCTGTTTGTTAGGTTATCTTTTATTTCGTCAGCATTTTGTAATATTCAGCATACAGATTCTATAAATGTTTTAAATATATACCAAGCTATTCCATTTCCTCTGCAATGCCTATAAATGGTATTGTGTTTTTAATTTTGATTTCCATATGTTTATTATTGTATATAGAAATGCAACTGATTTTTGTGTGCTGATCTTGGATCCTGTGACTTAGCCAACCTCATTTATTAATTGTAATATTTTTTGTTTTGTTTTGTTTTATAGATTCTTTTGAATTTTCCATGTACACATTCATGCCAACTGTAAATAGAGACAGTTTTATCTCTTCCTTGCTAATTTATATGATTTCATTTTTTATTACCTTAATGCAGTGTCTAGAAATTCCAATATTCTATTGAATAAAAAAAGTGAGGCAAGCATCTTTGCTTTGTCCCCAGTCTTAGAGGAAAAGCCTTCAATCTTCAATCTTTGGCTACAATGTTATCTTTAGAATTTTTATAGATACTCTTCAGCAAATTGAGGTAATTCCTCTCTATTCCTAATTTGTAAAGAGTTTTAAATTTTAAATAAATTTCGAATGTTATTAAATGCTTTTTTCTGTATTAAGTGATATGATCACACAATTTTTATGCTTTAGCATGAAAATTAGTTTACTTGGCTTTTGTCTGTCATAAAATGACTTTATATCATCTAATTTTTAAAAGATCTGTTCATTGGAATATAAAATACTATATTAACTGTTTCTTTCCTTAAGTAAAAATTCCATTTCATTGCCTTTTGGCTTACACTGTTTCTGTTTAGAAGTCAGACGTCTTTATTTTTGCTCTCTTAAATGTAATGTGTTTAAACCCTTGCCTGATTTTTAAATATTTTTCAATCTTAGATTTTTTAGAAATTCTTCTCTAATGTTCCTGACTGTGGTTTTAATTGTATTTATTGTGTTTGGAGTTTGTTATGCTTCTTGGATCTGTGGATTGATTTTCTTCATTAAAAAACAAAAAAAATCTATCTGTATCCCTCTTCCATCTTCTACTAGGATTCCAGTTACATATGTACTAGACCATTTAATTTTCTCCTACAGTCTCATATGGACTGTTTAGTTTACTTTTAAATGATTTTGTCTTTGCATGTCAGTTTCCTGGTCCTCTGAGTGTGTGTTCAGTCTACTAT
>NW_011888868.1:3808984-3809285 GCF_000151845.1 Pteropus vampyrus | reverse complement strand
GGCTTAATACCCAAGTTCCATATGTTACTAGCTGTGGAACTTCCTCAGTCTCAGTTTCCTTATCTGGTAGTGAGATTATTGACCTAATATAACTAATATGAGGATTAGAAATAGCAAGTGTAAAAAACTGTGCACATGATAGGGACTCAGCTCATGATATCAAGTGTTGTGCTAAAGAGACAAGTTTTAGACTTAGCTCAGAACATTCCATGGAGGTTAAATATGCCAAGACTTTGGCTGTAAGACTTCTTTATCTTTTGAAAAACCTCTCATCCTTGGGGACATGGTAGAGGGATTTTAC
>NW_011888868.1:3807071-3808934 GCF_000151845.1 Pteropus vampyrus | reverse complement strand
GGCTTAATACCCAAGTTCCATATGTTACTAGCTGTGGAACTTCCTCAGTCTCAGTTTCCTTATCTGGTAGTGAGATTATTGACCTAATATAACTATATGAGGATTAGAAATAGCAAGTGTAAAAAACTGTGCACATGATAGGGACTCAGCTCATGATAACAAGTGTTGTGCTAAAGAGACAAGTTTTAGACTTAGCTCAGAACAGTCCATGGAGGTTAAATATGCCAAGACTTTGGCTGTAAGACTTCTTTATCTTTTGAAAAACCTCTCATCCTTGGGGACATGGTAGAGGGATTTTACAGAACTCAGGATACCGAATACTTGATATATTTGTTACAAAAAAGAAAACATGAACTAAAAATGGGGACACATCTTTAAATATAATGACTTCAAGTAAACTATTTTAATAATGATGATAGAAGTATTTATGCATTATATATGTAGGTAACATATACTTATATAGAGAAAATTATATATATATTTCATATACATATGTGAAAAAGAAATCAAGTGCACATTAACGTTTGCTAAATTTTTCTGGGCTCTTCTATGTATTCAAATACATATGAAACATCAAAACACACCAAAACAGCCCAATTCTATCTAATGAAAAAGAAAGGCATACCTGAAGAGACAGTGGAAAGCAGGAAAGAAGAATTGGAGGCTATGCCAAGTTGATGTATACATTAGACACATGTCATTTGAGAAGATAAAAAATAAATTGGAAGGTAAAAAAAAAAAAGGATGTAGTTATGGCTTCCAAATTCATTTATTATTGCAGGTTGTCTTTGTAAGAAGCCCATTGTATAGAGTCTATCCATTATTTTACATATGATGAAAGCAAGAAACGAATAGCTTAAATTATTTGTCCCAGTTCACACAGCTAATATTGGTGAAGCAGATTACAAACCCAAGCAGCATGACTTCACACCTTCAGAGACAAAAATATCTACTTAAGACAATTTACATGCTTAAATTAGCATCTTTAGAATATAAATGAAGTGGTTTATCTTACTCTCACATTTCTTAACATTTTATAAACTGTGATTTATGGGACACTATTTTTAGGAAGTTTCACTTTTGTGTGTAGAAGCTAAAGAAAGACTAGCCATCACATATTTTTCTTTGAGACTGACCGTGTTTATTAACATGCTAAGGCTCTGAGAAACCTGTAATAAAAAATAAACCATATATCTTTAACATTCAACTTTAAAGAAATAAACTTATTCATGAATGAAAATGATATATTTTTCTTTGTGCATCTGTCAAAAGCCCTTCATGTGATATCCTTTTAATACTACTTTGAGAAATATGACTTGAGGTCATTCTGAAATTAGGACCCAGGGGTGATGCCAGAAAATTTCCTTCTGTAGGAAGATTCAACACATTAATTAGCTTTATGGCACCTGGTTATGTCTTCATTAACTTCAGATCTTCTTTGGCACAATTTCTGACATAGTCCTGATGCAGATGCACTTTTTTTTTTTTTTCCTCAGCAGTGGTCAAAATTAGGGAACTTCAACTTGCAAACTTGTGGTATTATGCAAAAATATTTCCCATTTTATAAACCCTGCCCCAAGCATTTTTATTAATAAGAAGTCTTAAGAAAGGGTTTCAAATGAAAAATTTGATATTTGTCATGTTTTAACATTTCAAATTGGAATACATTTTAAAAAAAAAAAAGCTCAAAAATAAGTTAGTATGTTTTCTAACTGTGAATAAACTGGATGTTTGGGGGCAGAGTCCAAGCTAAGTCAAGTCTTTTTTACCCTTGCAGATTCTTTTGCAAAAGAGACTGCAAGGTCAGCCCCTAAGTGTGATTTCATGGGTCCTAGGAATATCAAAACATATCAAAATAACCCA
>NW_011888868.1:3802779-3805851 GCF_000151845.1 Pteropus vampyrus | reverse complement strand
TAAAAAAAAAAAAAGCTCAAAAATAAGTTAGTATGTTTTCTAACTGTGAATAAACTGGATGTTTGGGGGCAGAGTCCAAGCTAAGTCAAGTCTTTTTTACCCTTGCAGATTCTTTTGCAAAAGAGACTGCAAGGTCAGCCCCTAAGTGTGATTTCATGGGTCCTAGGAATATCAAAACATATCAAAATAACCCAGTTCTGTCTGACAGAAGAGGAGAATGGCACATCTAAGTGTATAAAGTAATGGAGAGAGAAAGGAGGCTGTGCCAAGTTGATGTGTACATAGACGCGTGTCTGAGTGAGAACAGTAATAATGAATTGAAAAGTGAAAAATCGAGCAGCTCTGGCTTTAGAATATTGTTTTTTTTTGTTTTGTTTTGTTTTGTTTTTTTCCCTCGAACACTTTATATCTCAGTGCCTTATTCATAAATTGAGTTCTAACATTTTTCTGATTCTGCTTTTAACTTTATAACTTATACTACAAAACTCATTATCTAAGTCTATACCTCAGTTCTTTCCAAAAACTTTTAGGCAACTTAACAAAAATGTAGATAGTTAAAATAAATTTTAAAAATAAAAAAATATATGTTAAGATAAAACTACAGTTAAAGTGAGCACATAGAAGTTAATTCATGCAGCAAGGATTTACATTCTCAGAGTGGGGTATTAGTTATTTCAGAGTTTCTTAAATGTTAATACCAACAGGGAAAAGGTAAAAGTTACCAGTCCTATATTGTAAAAAAAAAAAAAAAGAAAAAAGAAAAAAAAAAAAACACTCTCTGATGCTTAGAAGCAGAAAGGCTTTTTTGGTGTTGATGTGTGGAATACACCCAGTGCAATCTTGATAAAGGGCTACACACATCATGCTGGTAACAAGTGGAACGTGGAGCATGATTCTGCATCACACCTGTGTGAATAGGTGCCCAATCTTTATTCATTTACAATGATCATCGACATATGTGGCAGCTCTGATGACATCTGCACAATTAACACACTAGAAAAAATAATTTTAAAATGACTGTTTCTAATAACACTGATCAGATAAGTCATCTATTTTTAGCAATTGTGATTATTCAGGATATCATGCCTTTGGCTTCAGCCCTTTAATAATATTAATCTGTGTCTCTTGCTCAAACAAATGCAGACAGCATAGCTTCTACAAGAAAATGTTTTGATTTGAAGGAAAATAAATAATTTTATTTGAAATGTCATTACCTGTACTTAAGACAATATACTTAAGTGACTTTCATAGCTTACTATACTCTTTATCACCTATACTTAGTAGAATATGTACTTTCTCTCCTCCTTGTTTTAGCAGGAAAGGTTTAATGAAAAGAAGATTCCACCTGCTGGTCTTGTGACTCTGGTCTTTACTGCTCCCATTCTAGGATGCTCATAAAAAAAGTCAGTGGTGTCTGACTTGTACATGTAGTAATGATTAATATTAAATTTAATTTATCCATTTAAGAAATATTTACTGAATGACTACTATTCCAGGTACCAACCTAGGCATCAAATTAGAAATGGAAAAACATGATTATTATCTAGTGAGAATGTACATGAAACTTGTAAAATAGCCTTTAAATGTTATTTAATGTTATAATTGCTCATAAACTATGCTAATATTTTAACTAAAAAGGGAATATAAAAGATATTGGGTCTGGTTATGGTGACTACTAGTACACTGTTTTTTGTTTTTTTTTTGTCTTCCAAACTCTTCTCATCAGCTCACCAGTATTTGGAAGACTATATGGTGTTCTCTGTAGCTACAAGTTGCATGAAATGTAGGATCTGTCTGAGGGTTACCCCAGAGATTTTGTTTCCTGGTAAGATATTTTTAAATGGTGCTATATTTGTTCATAAAACATTCATGTGGTGTTGTGCTAGTTGAGCGGTTTTATACAAAAAATTACAGAATATAATTCATACCCTAATTTGAGAGAACAGATTAATTTCTTTAAAATGTTAATTATGAGAAATTATAAAATTATTTATTTTTCAGAGCATTATGTGAAATACAAAAGGATGCACTCTCTGGGCAGGATATAATTACAATGTGACTTCCTCTATGGCTGCAAACACTTTTTAAAAAATTCCTCCCTTCTTCTGAGCAGATGCAGCTTTATACCAGGGTACACAATTTGGGTAACCAGCATGCAGTGGATATGAACCCCTACTCACCTCCTTGGCTGGGCAGCTTTGGACAAAGTCCAAAATACAGCAGAGTATGTGCAATACTGAGTTAGTGCCACCGGAATGAATGCCAGGGTAGCAAAAAAATTAGTAAAGCAATATCGTCCTTAAGACAGTCAAAAAAAAAAAAAAAAAGCTCCCTTTAGGCATTATTTTTTTTTAATTTTTTTTTAAGAAAAGCTTTATGAAAGATGAAGAAAGAATAATAGCATTTTGAAGAATAGATAGGATTTACTTAGGCAGAAACAGTCATAGAGCTACTTTCAGCTGGCTAGCTGAAATAAATTGAACAAAAGTATAAAGATGGGTGAGGGTACTTTGTGGGAACAACTGGGTAAAGCATTTGGTTGAAACTGATGAAGAGAGTGAAAATTAGAATATAAGAATGGAAATGCAGCTTGGTGCCAGGTGACAGCAGAATTTTAATATTAGAATAAAGAATTTAAACTCTATCTTTAGGCCACGGCAAATCATTGAAGCAGTTTGAGATAATAATTGATATAATTAAATTATTATGGAACAATATATCAGAACAATGCAAAGGAATTTCTCTTCCACTTAAAATGAAAATCAGTAATACATGTTTTTACAGAGAAATGCAAAATTTCAAGTAAGGTAAATAAAATCACCTGTAATTCAACTACAGAGAGGTAATGATTACTAATGCTTCGACATACTTAACTACTGGTTTATTTTATGCATGTAAGTGTACTTATATATTATATAAGTGCATATATTATATATAATAATGGTGTTATACTGTGCATAATATTTTTAAAATATTATGTCATTTAACAAGATTATATGGATTTATTGGTAATAAAAAGCAGTAGGTTTAAACTTCAACATAAATCTTCTGTTACAGCTCCATAGAAATTAC
>NW_011888868.1:3797371-3798479 GCF_000151845.1 Pteropus vampyrus | reverse complement strand
TTTCAACAATTATGCTGGGACAACTGGTATTCTCATGCAAAAGAGTAAAGTTGGACTCCATTTAAAAAAATTAACTCCAAAAGCATCAAAAACCTATAAGAGCTAACTACAGAACTTTTAGAATAAAAAAAAGTGTAAATATTTGTGATCTTGAAGTAGATAATTGTTTCTTAAATATGACTCTTGAATCCCAAGCATACAAAGAAAAAATAGATAAATTAGAATTAGCAATATTAAAAACTTTCGTGCATCAAAGGACACTATTTAGAAAATGAAGAACAACCCACAGAAATGAGGGAAATATGTGCAATTCATGTATCTGATAAGAGTGTAGAATCCAGACTATATTAAGAACTCTTACAACTCAACAACAAAGAGATAAACAACCCAATTAAAACTAGGCAAAGGGCTTGAATAGACATTTCTCCAAAAAAGCTATAGAAATTGCCAAAAAACACATGCAAACATGCCCATGACAAGTCATTAGGTAAATGCAAATTAAAACCGCCATGAGATATCAGTTAATACCCATCAAGATGGCTATAATCAATAAATGAGATAATAATAAGTGCAGATAAAAATGTACAGAAATTGGAACCCCCATCTATTGTATTTTAGAATGTAAAATGGTGAAACTTCTTTGTAAAACATTTTGGCAATTATTCAGAAACTTAGGTATGAAGTTATCACATGACCCAACAATTCCACTTCTCAGAATGTATTAAAGAGAAATGAAAATCTTCATACAAAAGTGTGTAAATAAATGTTAAAAGCAGCATTATTCATAATAGCCAAAAATGGAAACAACCCACATGTCCATCAAGTAAGGAATGGATAAACAAATGTGGTATATCTATACAATGAAACACTATTCAGCCATTAAAAATGAAATATTGATATGTGCTATAATATAGATCAATTTTTAAACATGCTAAGTGAAATAAGCCTGACACAAAAGGCCACGTGTGGTATAATTTTATTTATATGAATTGTCCAGAATAGACAGATTTAAGAGACTGAAATCAGACTAGTGGTTGCCAGGGCTGGGAGAGGAAAGAATGAGAGATAATTGCTGGTGAATAAGGGATTTCTCTTGGGGTGTTAAAAA
>NW_011888868.1:3795019-3796206 GCF_000151845.1 Pteropus vampyrus | reverse complement strand
CTATAATATAGATCAATTTTTAAACATGCTAAGTGAAATAAGCCTGACACAAAAGGCCACGTGTGGTATAATTTTATTTATATGAATTGTCCAGAATAGACAGATTTAAGAGACTGAAATCAGACTAGTGGTTGCCAGGGCTGGGAGAGGAAAGAATGAGAGATAATTGCTGGTGAATAAGGGATTTCTCTTGGGGTGTTAAAAAAAAAAAAACAAAAAAACAAAAAAACTAAACATTCTGAATATTAGATAATGGTTATGGTTATTCAACCTTATGAATATGCTAAAAATATAAACATTATAAAAGTTGTATATATTAAAAGGCTAAATATTATGGTATGTGAATTGTATATCAATAAAAAAGATGCCAAATCTAAATAAGAGGTATGATTCCAGATTAAATCCTGGAGGAGAAATATAAATTTCTGTAAAGGACAATATTAAGACAATTTGCAAAACTTAAATAAAATCTGTACTTTAGACAGTCATATTATATCAATATTAAATTTCCTGTTTTGTGATAATTTGGAAAGTTACATGGAAGAACTTACTGGGAAAGTGTTAAAATGACTCTTGCTTGCTCTAATAACCCAACTAAGGGCCCACCCAAACTGCTTCCATTGGCTTTTCCATACAAATGGCCTGTCTTGACACATGCTGTAGAATTTCCTAAAATCACTCAAAGGTTCACAAAACTTAGACACATAGCATCTGGTCTTGGGATGTCACATACCTCTTGCTGAGCAGCCCCAAGCCTGGCACTAATGATGGCCAGCCTCTGTTCAAGGCTTGACTTCCCAAGGGCCCTCAAGCCCAGCATGTCCAGTGGGCATTTTTGGATTGATTAGTGGCTCATACCAGGTGTCCCTGGACAAGGAACAGGCTGCAGCTAAACTTGGCCTGCGGCAGGGCTTCTCCCAGAGAGTCATGGTCTACAAGACTGGTGGACAACTTCGATCTGAGCCAGAGCCTCACCTGGGCCACATTCAAGGATGACACACTCAAAGGGCAGACTGAGCAGGCACCAGAGCCCTATTAAATCAAATCATGCATCATAGGGTCAGCCTCTGCACAACAGCTCTTACACTGTAGTCACTAACCAATCCTTACAACCAATCAGCATGTGGATTAGTCACTCTTATCGACATGCAAATAGCAACCAAATCTCACTTACAACAAGGGGGCAC
>NW_011888868.1:3794643-3794969 GCF_000151845.1 Pteropus vampyrus | reverse complement strand
TCACTAACCAATCCTTACAACCAATCAGCATGTGGATTAGTCACTCTTATCGACATGCAAATAGCAACCAAATCTCACTTACAACAAGGGGGCACATACAACTCATGTAAAAGACATATCCAAAACACCTGGCTCAGGTGACTAGTGAGGGTACACTACTGGACCCCACAAGACAACAACTACATAAGGCCACTCTATTAAGACTAGGAGATATAGCAGCCTTGATTAATACATAGAAACAAATACAGGGAGGCAGCCAGAGTAGTGAGACAAAGAAATATGTTTCAATTGAAACAACAGAACAAAGCTCTAGAAAAAGAATTAAA
>NW_011888868.1:3794217-3794593 GCF_000151845.1 Pteropus vampyrus | reverse complement strand
CATAGAAACAAATACAGGGAGGCAGCCAGAGTAGTGAGACAAAGAAATATGTTTCAATTGAAACAACAGAACAAAGCTCTAGAAAAAGAATTAAAGAAAATAGAGATAAGAAATCTACTATATGCGGAGTTCAAAACAGTGATGATAAAGATGATCAATGTACTTAGGGGAAAAGAAGATAAACTCAGTGAGAATTTTAATAAAGAGATAGAAAACATAAAAAAGAACCAGTCAGTAATGAAGAATACAATAACTAAAATGAAGAAAACATTAGAGAGAACCAACAGTAGATGAGATAAAGCAGAAGATCAAATAGAAGATAAGGTAGCAGAACACATCCAATCAGAAGAGCAATAAGTAAAAATAATCATCCCCC
>NW_011888868.1:3789338-3794167 GCF_000151845.1 Pteropus vampyrus | reverse complement strand
CAACAGTAGATGAGATAAAGCAGAAGATCAAATAGAAGATAAGGTAGCAGAACACATCCAATCAGAAGAGCAATAAGTAAAAATAATCATCCCCCCCAAAAAAATGAAGACAGTTTAGGAGACCTCTGGGACAACATCAAGTGTACCAATATTTGTATCATAAAGGTACCAGAAGGAGAAAAGATACAAGAAATTGAGAACCTATTTGAAGAAATAATGACCGAAAATTTCTCTAACCAGGTGAAGGAAATAGACATATAAGTCCAGGAAGCTCAGAGTCCAAACAAGGTGAACCCAAAGAGGCCCACACCAAGACACATAATAATTAAAATGTCACATGGTAAAAACAAAGAAAAAATCCTAAAAGCAGCAAGAAAAAAGCAGTTACCTAAAAGGAGGCTACCATAAGACTGTCAGCGGATTTCTCAACAGAAACTTTATAGGCCAGAGAGATTGGCACAAAATATTCAAAGTGATGGAAACAATGACCTACAACCAAGATTATTCTCTCTAGCAAATCTATCATTTAGACTTGAAGGATTAAGAGCTCCTCAGACAAGAAAAAGCTAGAGTTCATCATGACCAAGCTATTATTACAAATGTTAGAGGGACTTTAAGATGAAGATGAAAAAAATATTAAAAATGTGAATAATAAAATTACACTAACTACATGTTTATCAACAATTACTTTATATGGAAATTAATTAAATGTTCTAATCAAAAGATAGGATAGCTGAATAAATAAGGGGGGAAAAATTCCCTACGTATGCTGCCTACAAGAGACTCACTTTAGATTGAAGCCACACATAGACTGAAAGTAAAGAGATGAAAAAAGATATTTCATGAAAATGGAAATAAACAAAGAAAAAGCTGGAGTAACACTATGAATACCAAACAAAATAGACTTTGAAACAAAGGCTATAATGAGAGACAAAGAAGGACCCAGCAATCTCACTTCTGGGATGGCTGAAGAAATCCAAAATTGATTCTTAAAAAAATAAAATAAAATTGATAAAGACTAAAGGAACATGTGACTCTATATGTTCATTGTAGCATTATTCACACTAGTCAAGATATGGAGGCCACTTGGGTGTCCATCAATGGATTAATTGATAAAGAAGAGGTGGCACGCACACACACACACACACACACATGTACCACGTACCACGTGTGTGTGTGTGTGTGTGTGTGTGTGTGTGTGTGTGTGTGTGTGTGTGTATACTGGAATATTACTTAGCCATAAAAAAAATGATATCTTGATATCTTGTCATATGCAACAACATGGATGGTTCTAGAAACTGTTGTGTTGAATACCATAACTCAGAGAAAGTTATGGTATTTCACTTACATGTGGAATCTAAAGAGCAATATAAACAAAATAGTGACAAACTCATAGATAGAGACATTACTGATGGTTGCCAGATAGCACAGGAATTGGGGTAGGGGGTGAAAGAGAGGAAGAAATTAAGAAGTACAATTTCGTAGTTACAAAATATTCATTGGATTGTGAAGGACAGAATAAAGAATATAGACAATAATATTTAATAACTATGTATGGCATCAGATGGGTACTAGATTTATTGGGTGATCACTCTGCATGTTATATAAATGTATAATCACTATGTTGTACACCTGAAATTAATATAATATTGCATGCCGACTGTAACTTTAAAAAATTAAAAATAAATAAATAATAAAATCTGATTTTAAAAAAGAATATAAATATGCCTCAAATCAATAATATAAGTATCTACCTCAAGAAATTAGTAAATCAATAGTAAAATGAACTCTAATCAATCATAAACATGAAATAATAAAGATAAGAGCAAACATCAATGAAATTGAAAAGTACAATGGAGAAAAATATAACAAAAAAATTGACTCTTCCAAAAACTAAATGAAATTGATAAACTTTTAAAAAACTGACAACAAATAAAGAGATATAACACAAATCACCAATATCAGAAACAAGGTGTATTACTAAAGATATTGCAGCCATTAAAATGAAAATAGGATATTATGAATAACCTTATGATTGTAAATTTAACAACTTAGAAGAAATAAACCAATTCTTCCAAAACTGCAATCAAAATACAAACCAAAATTCAATAGACAATCAAAATAGTCCTATAGACCTTTAAGAGATTGACTTATAATTTAAAGTTTCTGAAAAAGAAATCTTCAGGCTCAGATTGTTGCCCTGGAAAATTTTACCAAACATTCAAAGAAAAATTACTACCAACTTCATACAATCTTTTCCAGAAAATAGAAGAGAAGGAAATGTCTTCCAAGTAATTTATGAGGCTAATATTTTGATCCCCAAACCAATCTAAAACAGTACAAAAACAAAACAAAACAAAAACCACACAGGTAATATTGCTTATGAACTTAGATGTAGAAATTCTCAACAAAATATAGCAAATCCAATTCAGCAATGTCTAAAAGGAATTATATATCATTACCAAGCATGATGTACTCCAGATCTACTCCAGTTACGCTAAAGTGGTTTAACATTCAAATGCCAATCAATATAACTCACCGTATGAATGAACTAAAAAAGAGAAATCATATCATGATATCAATCAAAGCAGAAGTATTTTACAAAATCTTAAAACCATTAATGTGAGTACTCTTACCAAACTAGGCATAGAGGGGAAATTTTTCAACTTAAGAGAATCTACAAAAACAAATATAGTCTATGAGAATCTCATACAGCTAATATTATACTTAATAATGGAAGACTGAGTACTTTTCCTCTAAGACTGAGAACAAGGCAAAAATACACTCTCTGCAAGTCTTATTCAACAATTTCTAGCCACTGCAAAAGAGAAGAAAAGAGATAGGAAGAGAGAGATTGAGAGAGAGAGAGAGATGCATGGAGGGAAGGAGGGAGGGAAAGAAAGAAGGAAGAAAGGAAGGAAAAGGAAGGAAGGAAAGAAGGAAGAAAGGAAGGAAGGAAGGAAGGAAGGAAGGAAGGAAGGAAGGAAGGAAGGAAGGAAGGAAGGCAGGCAGGCAGGCACATATTGGAAATAAAACTCACTATCTGCTGATTGTATAATTTTCTATTAAAAATCCAAAGGAAACTAAGAACAACGAATCCTAGTGCAAACACAAAAATCAGTCACATTTCTATATACTAAAATAAACACGCGGTAAACAAAATTACGATGTAATACTATTTTTAACTGCTGCATAGAAAATTAAATAGATATAAACATAACAAAATACATATAAAATGTATGCTAAAAATTACAAAGTGCTGATAAAATAAACAAAGTAAACCTAAAAAAATGTCCAAGATTTAATGATTCTCTCAATTCTCCCCAAACTGATCATTGGGTTTTAATTAATGCAATTGTTATCAAAATTCCAGCAAGTATTTTTGCAGAGATAAGTTCTTAATGAAATTTACATGGAAAGGCAAAAAATCTATAATAGCTAAAACAAACTTCACAAAGAAGAATAAAATGTGATGAATTACTGTACCCAATTTTAAGACCTGACAAATATCTATAGTAATCAAGCAGTGTGATATTAGGAGAACAATAGATACACAGATCAATGAAACAAATATAACCCTCCCAAAAATAGATAACCCAGGAACAGACTCACACAGATATGCCCCAATAATTTGTTGCCAAAAATGCAAAAGCAGTTCACTGGAGGAGAGCCTTTTCATAAACAGTACTGGAACAGTTAGATATCCATAAGTAAAATTTACAAAAGAACCTCAACCTAAACTTCACACGTTAACTCAAAATAAATCCCAAATTTAAATTTAAATGTAAAACACAAAATGATGAAACTTTTAGAAAAACTAGAAAAGTATCTTAGGATCCAAATTTAGGCAAAGACTTCTTAAACTTGACATCGAAGGCGTAATCTATAAAAGTAAATATTGATTAATTGTATTTTATTTCAATTAAATACGTTTGCACTGAAAGATCCTATTGAGGGCAGCGGGAGGGGGAAAGAGAAGCTCCGGAGTGATAATAAAATAGTTGAAAATCACATATCTGACAAATTGATTTGTGTCCAAAATACATTATTTTCAAAATTCAACAATATGGAAACAAACAATCCAATTAGAAAATGGTCAAAAGACATGAATAGACATTTCACCAAAGATATACAAATATAAAATAAATGTGAAAAATATTCAACATCACTATCAATCATAAAAATATAAATTAAAATCACAATGAATTTCAGTGTACACTTATCACAATGTCTAAAATTAAAATAATAGTAGCAACACTAAATGTTAGTGAAAATGCAGAAAAACTAATCATTCTTATTTTATTAGCGAAGTTATACAATAGTAAACAGTTTGACAATTTCTTATAAAACTAAACACATAACTACCATGGCAGTCTTGAGCATTTAACTCTAAGAAATGCAAACTTATATTCCATAAAAACTTGTACACAATGATGCATAGCAGATATACTCATAATTACCAAAAACTGGAAACAATACAGATAATCTATAATGGGTGATTAGTTAAATATCCTGGGCTTCAACCATACCATGGAATACTACTCGGTCACAAACTACTGATGCACCCAACTACCTGGGTAAAGCTCCATATAATTTTTTTCTGAGTGAAAAACAATCTAATTTTAAAAGGTTATGTACTATATGATTCATTTTTATGACATTCTTGAAATGACAAAATAATAGAGATAAAGAACAGGTTAGTGAGTGTTGGAATTCTGAGACCAGAGGAGGGAGGTGGGAAGAAAATGGATGTAGTAGTAAAAAGGCAAAAGGAAAAAATTTTGTGGTAATAGATTTTTTATATGTCTTGACTGTTGTGGTATTTTACT
>NW_011888868.1:3784876-3788158 GCF_000151845.1 Pteropus vampyrus | reverse complement strand
TTGGCTTTGTGTCTCTGAAGACTCTGACTAATATAGTAGCTATAATATTCTTCTTAAACTTGAGAGATCCATTTTCCCACCCTCAGTTCTCTGAGTGCAGTCCTGTCTTTTTTAAACACACTTGGACAGTTGAGCGCTCTATGTTTCCACAAAGTTGGCTCCCAGAACTAAGTGCTGTTCTTGGAGGCTCTGGACACTTTAGGTACACCTTTCTTTTAACATCTTTTGGACAGGAATGCAGAACTGCCTCATTCTAAGGCAATATCCTTACCATTTCCTAGAGTGTCCACCTTTTTGAGCTGGAATAAACATTACTAGAAGTAGATGATTGATTCCAAGCTAACTTCTCTTCAGTCAGAGCCTGATTCAAATGAAGCTCCTCAAGAGGAGGAATATGGTGAACAAGTTTATTCTCTATCACCAATGTCTAGAATAGAGTCGAGCATATGTTCAGGAGATATCAGATAGATAGAGAGATGATAGATAGATCTTTTTGAATGAATGAACAAGTTTTTTCATGTTGTATAAGCCAATGTATATCTGGAATGTACTCATGCATCTTACCAAGCCTTGTCTATTTATCTATAAGAAGGTGGGTCACATACAAGCTGTGGGTGGTAGGCAGGTAAGTCTGCCACAGATTACATTGTTGATAGCAGGTTCTAAAAGGACTGGCAATTGTATCCACATTAAAGCCTTTCTTCTGTGCTGGCTATAAAAACAGAAAAATTGTTAGCCTAAAATTATTTTGGTTCCATGTGACATGACTGCCTCAACACTCATTAGATGTTACTCTCTTAATTAAAGGTTTGTTCAAGTTAAGTTTTCCAAAAGTGAGTTGCCAGTATGCCCAGAAGTCCTAAAAGGAACAAGCTAGAAGCAAGGGCAAACATGCATGGTGGCACAACACTGTGAAACCAAGCACCTTAGGGGGTCACACACACAACATTTGAACAGCACACTTAACTTTTCATTGTGGGCTTACATCTCCATTTTCAAATGAGCCTCTTGATAACTGTGAGGACACACATTACATCATCCATATAACATTCTTTAACTTGGACACACATTGACTTACTCACCATAGGATTATGATTGCTCTCTCTTCTATTTGAGTAGTAAAAGCAGAGTAGTGGGATTATTTGACTGGACTGAGGGAACCAATCTCTTTAATATACATTTAACAAATCAAGTCAACAATCTCATTTTGGAATCTCTGAAGACAGACAAATAGTTCAAGCAATGATTCTTTGTTTTCTCTTAGCATTCAAAATTGCCATCATGCAAGGAGTCTTTGTAATAGGATAAGTGAATATCTATACTGTTGTTATTAAGCTGTCACTCTATTATTAATAATTGTTTCCTGTGTGCAGGGGCTGGGCCAAGCCTGAAATCTATGAATTGTTTCGACATAAAATGGAAATTGGATGGAGAGACTGTCATTTACTTAGAAAGTGTGACTGTCCAGGGTGAGTCCATAAATACTGGAGACACAGATTAAGATTAAAAAGATGGGAGTTGTTGCAACAGTAATTTTGGGAATTACAGTAACTGTGAGTGGGAGTAAGTGTAGAAAGACACTGTGCCTTCACTTTTTCTTCTATCAAAAATTGACAGTTCCTATAATGACCTACTTGGTTGCTGTCTTTAAATTTCACTCAACTATCCCTCAAACTTAATCCAACTTCTATATTCCCTGATATAGTGACTTCCTTAAAAATTTTGACAAATTATTTCAAATATACAATTATAAGAAATAACATAGCAGGTATCTATCAGCCAGATGTAATGCATGTTTGCATTTAGTAATATATGCTTCAGAATTTTTTTAAGAAACACACAGTCGAAGTTCTCTAACTATTGCAATTGCCATTTCCCCCTACCCCCTCTATAAATAGTATGCGTCTGAAGTTGGTGTTATTAATTCTATGTATGTTTAATAAATTAACTCCATATACAAGTTTTTACAATCAGTATGGTATTGACTGGTGTGTTTTGAAACTAATAGTAGTGGTAACCTTCTCTACGTTATTTATTTGCATCTTCCTTTCTCTATTTCTAACATATTTTCATAGATTTTTGCATTTTCACTTTTCTAAAATGCTAGTTCTATCATGTAAATTATTCAAACATCTTCTTTCTCACAATGCAAAATCAAATCTCTCCAACATGGCATAAAAAACAAGGACAGAATTACGTAATTTATATTGACATCTTTGGCTCTGGGATATAGAAAGTATAGAAAAACATTTTGCGAATGGATAAATGTTTATTTTTTTTTGTACCTACCTTCTGTGGTTGAGTCAAAGAGTAAATGAAGCAATGGAAGTGGAATTGTTTTAAAAGGCACAGAGTTCAATACAAATATAAGATCATGTTCATACTGTCAGCAGCGAAAATAATGATAATATTGCTTAAATAGCATATCCTTACTGCATTGTAGCCGATTTTGTCATTCTCTGAAATCATACTATTTGTGGTGTAGCAAAAGCATCCTCAGGATAATTAACATGTCCACAATTATGTTTCATAGCTCTACTGCAATATCACTCATTGAATCTCTGACTGTGAAAGTAATTGCAGGTAATATGGTCACTATTTTTTTGTACTTTAAAAACAATGCTAACCATTATGTAATTTTGTCTGGATACAGATATATGGAATGCTGATCAATTATTATTTCTCAATTCTGATTGGTTATAAATCTTATGGTATTTCCATGTTATTATTCTCATTAATTACACACAAAAAAAATGAAGAAAAAGATGTTTAAAGTCACAAGTAACACACTACCTCACTATGGAATTTTGAGAAAATATCTAAAGCCCACATTTGCCCAATCTAATCTTATAACTGGACTGTGATTTGAGTGCTTGCAGTTTTTCAATCAGTCCTCATGCTAACAACCTCTCTACCCGCTGCATAATTGTTCTGACAGGGACACAAAATGGAAGTGGGATGGGGAGACTACTTGCAAAGTGTGACTGTCCATGGTTGAGTCCATGAATACTGTGGCAATAGATTAAGATTCAGAAGGTAAGAGTTGTTGCAACAGTAGTCGTGGAAATTACAGTAACAACTGTAACTGTGGGTAGAAGTTACTGTTGGAAACATTTTTCCAAACCTTACTTTTCATTCCATATGAGTTTAATTTCACTTCCTAATGGCTTTGAAATATACATTTCCTATTCAGTGCAGACTTCTGCACAGATAATCCTTTCCTTTAAGTTACTCCTTTTTCTCTATTGGCATTTCTCCTCAAGATTACCTTATTCTGTATTC
>NW_011888868.1:3777367-3784826 GCF_000151845.1 Pteropus vampyrus | reverse complement strand
GTAATTGCAGGTAATATGGTCACTATTTTTTTGTACTTTAAAAACAATGCTAACCATTATGTAATTTTGTCTGGATACAGATATATGGAATGCTGATCAATTATTATTTCTCAATTCTGATTGGTTATAAATCTTATGGTATTTCCATGTTATTATTCTCATTAATTACACACAAAAAAAATGAAGAAAAAGATGTTTAAAGTCACAAGTAACACACTACCTCACTATGGAATTTTGAGAAAATATCTAAAGCCCAAATTTGCCCAATCTAATCTTATAACTGGACTGTGATTTGAGTGCTTGCAGTTTTTCAATCAGTCCTCATGCTAACAACCTCTCTACCCGCTGCATAATTGTTCTGACAGGGACACAAAATGGAAGTGGGATGGGGAGACTACTTGCAAAGTGTGACTGTCCATGGTTGAGTCCATGAATACTGTGGCAATAGATTAAGATTCAGAAGGTAAGAGTTGTTGCAACAGTAGTTGTGGAAATTACAGTAACAACTGTAACTGTGGGTAGAAGTTACTGTTGGAACCATTTTTCCAAACCTTACTTTTCATTCCATATGAGTTTAATTTCACTTTCTAATGGCTTTGAAATATACATTTCCTATTCAGTGCAGACTTCTGCACAGATAATCCTTTCCTTTAAGTTACTCCTTTTTCTCTATTGGCATTTCTCCTCAAGATTACCTTATTCTGTATTCAGTAATGATAATAATAAAAAAAAAGCGCTGTGCCAATTGTTAAGCTCTCGTGTCTTAGCTTCAAAGCTGCATTTTTATACTCTGCTATGTGATGCTGGAACTGAGACCAAAACTACATTTCTACTTTGCCAACTGTTCCACTTGGCTCTGACAATGTAAAATATAGAGGAGTAAGCAAGGCTGAAGGGGGAGAAGGAATTCGCTTCTTCTATCCACTTCCTGTACCTGTAAGGATCACATCAGCCTTGTTTTTTCACTTTGGTGGCTGTAGTTCACATTAGAAACAGTAATTTAATTTAATTTTCAGTTTTTCTAATATTTGCAGGACTGGTGTCATTGTGTTCCCTCAAAGATATCCCACCCCCACAGAAATCCCATTTCCATAGGAAACTTCATAGACACCAGCCCCAACCTAACCCACTGCAGACTGAACTCTAAACTTCTACATTTAAATAATCTTAGCTTCATTCCACTTTGTTGAGTCAGCCCTAAATGAGTCAACTACCTCATTAATATTTAGTGCTTTCTTTTGACATTTAAATTTTTTATATTCACTAACAATTTTTTATATTTACTTTATTTTAATCTTCTAAAATATTTAATATAGTTTCTGTCTCCTACCTAGGCCCTGCTTGATAGGAAAATTGGTAATGATGGTAGGAACAGACTCACAAAAACGAGATTCAGGAACTGGTTTAGTGCAGAGCTAAGTAAATTTTTTCTGTAGAGAGCCAGGTAGTAAGTATCTTTGACCCTGTGGATCATAAAATCAGAGTTACGAGGCCTTTATTCTGTTGTTATTACATGAAAGAAGTACTACACAACATGTGAGCAAGTGGATGTGGCCAAATTTAAAAGACCCTTATTTGAAAACCCTGGTTGATAGATGGAGATCCCAGGTTTGGGTTGGCTGCAAACAAGTGCTATGTCTACAGAGAAGTTACATACTGGTCCCTTACCTCAATTCCTCCTCTTGAATAAAGGCCTTTGGCATCAAATATCTCAATATTTTTCTCAATCTCTGTATTTCTATGCAACTAAGTCTTGGTCATTTAACTTAATGACATATCCAAGAGTAAACTTGGGCACAAGAAAACAAGTATAGCAATGCACTTTCAGAAAGACAGCATGAAAAACTTCACTGACCTGCTTTCTAGTGAAACTGCAGAAAATAATTTTTAAAAAGCCACCATTTAAGGTTTCCGGATATGATCTTAAAGGTATGTAGCAAATGAAGAATATATCTATTCAAGCAAGTCTTCTAAAATTCAGTAAGAATAGTAAGCATTTGCGGCATTTGAACCAAGGAAACAAGAAAAAATTTGGAAAACACGTGAAAATTAAAAGAAAAATAAAACATAATCCAAAATAACCAATGACTCAAAGTATTTTCTTGGTCCCATTTTGGTTTTCCTTTGAGATGAATTAAAATGAAGATATAATCTCCTAAAACTTATAAGATATAGTTAAATCAATGCTTAGAGAGAAATTTATAGCTGTAAATATCTATGAAAATAAAAAAATTCAAATTAATAAACTAATATTCCACTTTATGACACTGAAAAAAAAAAGAGCAAATTAAGGAAGGGGAATAATAAAATAAGGAGGGGAAATAATGAAAAAAAATAATGAAATAGAGACTAGAAAAATAAAGAAAAACAAACAAAACCTGGTTCTTTGAAAAGGTCAACAAAATTGACAAATCTTGAGGTGCGCGCGCGTGCGCGCACGCACGCACGCGCGCGTACACACACACACACACACACACACACACACACACACACACACACACACAGAACTGCCCAAATGTCTTCATTGTTGAATTCTTCCTAATATGTAAAGAAGAATTAATGCTAACTCCTTACTATATTTTTAAAAAATAAGACAGGAGCAAGCACTTTCATCATTCCATTGGGCTAGTATTACAACGATGTAAAAAACAGGTAAAGCCATCACAAAAAAAAATAAAAAATAAACCACTATAGCTTATGAGTTTGAATGCAAAATTCTCAACAAAATGCTAGCAAACCAATTCTAGTAACATATTTAAAAAAAATCCATCATGATTAAGTGGAATTCAAGATTGCTTTAGCACTTAGAAATTAACTGATATAATGTACCTTCTAAATAGAAAATATGAAATGAAGGCCACATGATCATTTCAGTAGATACAGAAAAGCCATTTAACAAAATTCAATACACTTTTATCATTTAAAAAAAAACTCTCTAAAACTAGAAGGAAACTATCTAAACTTGATAAAACACATGTAGAAAAAAAACAACAAAAATCATACTTAATGTTAAAAGACTGCCTTTTCCCATGAATTTAGAAAAAAGGCAGGGATGTTTGCTTTCTCCATTTCTATTTAATACTCTACAGGAAGTTTTAGCCCCCCAAAAAAGGCAATGAAAAGGACTGAAAGACATCCAGATTGGAAAATAAGTAAAACTATATCAGCAAATGATAGAATCGTACATGTAGAAAATCCTGAGGCATCCACTAAAACACTATGGAAACTAATAAACGAGTTCAATAAGGTTTTAGAAAATAAGATCAATATACAAATGTATTTGTGTATACTTGCAATGAACAACCTGAAATAAAAATTTAGAAAGAGTTTTAGTACAATACTATTAATATATAATTAAATAATGAGAAGTAAATTTTACCAAAGTGTAAAATTATATTCTGAAAATCATAAAACTTTGTTTGAAGGTATCTTTTAAATATTTTTTAAAAATTCCATGTACATGGATCAGAAGCTTTAACACTGCTAAGGTGGTAATGTTTCTCAAATGCCTTGTTTATAGAAATTGATAAGCTGATTTTAAAATTCATATAGAATTGAAAAGCACTTAGAATAGCCAAAACAATACTGAAAAAATTAAATGACATACACTTCCCAATTTTAAAATTTATCACAATGCCACAATGATCAAAAAGTATGATACTGGCATTAGAATAGACATATAGAGCAATGGAATAGAATTGTGAACAATTCTACATATATGGTAATCCATTTTGACAAGAGGTTTAAAACCTCTCAATGGAAAAAAGAATAGCTATTACAACAAGGTACTGAGACAACTGGATAGCCACACGTAAAATAATTAAAATGGACCATAATTTCATACCACATAAGAAAATAACTCAAGTGGAGCAAAGGCCAAAATGTAAGAGCTAAAATTAGACAATTCTTAAAAGAGTTCATAGAGGTTAATCATTATGACCTTGGATTGGTCAGTGGGTACTTAGATATAACTCTAAAAGCAGGAGCAACAAAAAGAAAAATAAATAAATTGAATTTCATTGAAATTAAAAATTTTTGTTTCAAAGGACACTCAAGAAAGTGAAAAAAAAAAAATCCAGTGAATGGAAAACAATATTTACAAATTGTATATCTAATAAGAACTTTTATCTAGAATATATGAACTCATAAAACTTTACAATAAAAAGACATTCTAACCAAATTATGCAAAAGATCTAAATAGATATTTTTCCAAAGAAGATACACAAATGTCCAGGAAGCATATGAGAAGATATCACGTAGTATTAGTCATCAGGAAAATATAAATCAAGACCACAATAAGATATTACTTCACACTCACTGGGAAGACTAGAATCAAGAAGTCAGATAAGTGAAATTATACGGTATTTATCTATCTCTGTCTGACTTGTTTCATTCAGCATAATAACTCCTAGGTTGAATGGTTGAACTATATAGCATGTGAATTACATCTTAATAAAGTTGTTACAAAAATTAACTGTGATGGAGATCTAGACAGAGGCCTAAACAAATGAAGTTTTCTTAGATTATTGCACATTCTGTTAGCTTATGTGGTTGCTGTAGTCTTTGAATTCAGATGACTTTGGCAGTTCAGAATAATCAAAAGAAAAAAAAAAGATTGAGGGTATTTAGGAGATGTCATTTTGATCCACTTAAGGGGTATTTGATATTCTTAGTGATTAATAGGGGCGGAGGTTGGGGATAAGAGATACTGGATTTTAACCTGTGGCACTTAAAAAAGCTGATAGAATGGGCTTGGTTTTTGCTGTGTGAAATGAGGGACCTGTATTCCAGCTTCTGGGCTTCAGAGATCTGCAGAATCAGGCGCTCTTTGCAGAGCCCTAACCAAAAGGCCCTGTGAACTGCCAGAGGGAATGCTGGTTGCTGTCCCTCATCTTTTTCTTTTATTAATAAACCACCACTGCCTTTTTCTGTAGTTACCTCTCCTTCACGTTTTGATAGACTGCAATATTTTGAGGTTGTGCTGAATTGAGCCTTATTTCTCCCTGAGAGTTACATAAACCCAACTGTCTACTTTGCTTCTCTTCCTTATTTGTGTTTCCACTCTGACAGACATTTTCATCAACTTTTACTTATAAGACATATATACTGCTTTGTTGTAGGCTTAAATTTCCCTCCCATTTAGTAATATTTAGTCAGTGGCTCCATTCTCAAAATCTAACTGGTTCCTGAAATGAACTAAAACATACTTTAACCAATCTCTGAGATATCAGCAGTCTATGAATGAGAGCCAACATGCTCAAAGGACAGGGACTTTACCTTGATAATTGCCTCTGCAGAGCTTAGAATTACTGTCTCACGGCAGGCTTTTGATGAATGTGTGATGAACAAATATTATTGAATGTTTGACAAGAAAGAAGAGTGGGGCAGTTGTTTGGGGATAAGTGTAGCAAGTTTGGACAGGATGCTCAAGTGTCACATCACAGCTGCCTCATTACATCAAAAGAGAAACCTGACTGTGGTACCCCTGAGTGTAATTACAAAACAATTCTCAGGCTACACTGTTGCTGTTTTTACTTTTTCTGAAACATTGCTCTTACCTGCAATTGCAGAAATCCATGTATGAGACGTTTTACTTTGTGTTAATTCTGAAGGTCAATTTCTTTCCTATTGTGGAGTTTTGGGTTGCACAGTAATGGACATCCTAAAAATAAATCTATCAGTGAATAAAAAAATGAAGACTTTTTTTTTTTTTTTTTTTTTTTACTAAAGTTGCTTTTGTAATTAAAGGATGCATGTTTTGTCCCAAATGCATCCAAACTAAGGATATAGGCTGTGGGGTGAACTGGGACATATGTTACTTTTTTTCTCAACAAATAATTATTATAAATGAAAAATTGAGTCAACTCTAAAATTCCAAATATTACTTATGACTATGAATTGAAAGGTTCACAGTCTATTTTCTCAGGAATGATGGTTAGAGTTACCGCATCTCAGCTCTGGCCTTCCTGGTCTTATTACTCTATTTAATGGAATCATATTTAAGGGTATTTAATGATAATGAGTGACAATTCTGAAGTTAGACACATTTTGAGTGGAGTTCTGGCTTCGCTATTTCCTTTCTGAGTGAACTTGAGAAGTTATCTAATTTTTATGGATCTTAATAGCTTAATCTGTAATGTGCAAGGATGAATAGAACTGGAAGTAAAAAGTGGTTGTGCGAATTAAATAGAGAACAAATGTACAACTCTTAGCAAAATCCCTGGCACATGTAAAGCATTTATTAAAAATCAATGTCATTAACGTTCCTTATAAAATGTTGAAAAATGGATTTTTTTGTACATAAAATGTTCTTCACATAATTATTTTAGATTGCGTGATGTGGGTCCATGAGTGAACACTTTGCCTGATCATTCTTATTTTGGTCTTAAATACTAATTTGACTATTAAATATAATTGTTTTTATTAAAGAAATTGCTTAATATACAAATGCAGAAAAATATGTAAATTAAATTTTAAAAAGCTGAGTCCTATAGCTTGAAGAATATCACTAAATAACTCCTTTTAACCTGGTATATAACTTCTTTTAGCCTGTTGGAGAGTGTGTGTGTGTGTGAGTGTGTGTGTTTCATAGTTTTGTTTTGGTTTATTTTGTTTTAAGACATTTTTTCAGAAAAGTTTTAAATTCAGAGCAAAATTGAGAGGAAGGCACAGAGATTTCCTATATACATTTTGCCCCAACACATGCATAGCCTCCCGCATTATCATCACTCACCAGAATAATACATTTGTTACAATGGATAAGACCTACACTGACACATCAAAATCACCCAAGGTCACTTATTTACATTCAGGTTTACTCGTGATATTGTACTTTCTATGGGTTTGAACAAATGTTCAATGTTATTATACTGAATATTATGTTATTATATAGAGTATTTTCATTGCTCTAAATATGCTCTGTGTTCTGCCTATTTATCCCTTCCGACTCCACTCCCAACTCCCAGCAACCACTGATCTTTTTACTGTTTCCATAGCTTTACCTTTTACGAAATAGCATACATTTAGAATCATATAGCACATAGCTTTTTCAAATTAGCCTCTTTCACTTATTAATATGTACTTAAGGTCCTTTCATGTTGTTTCATGACTTGTTAACTCATTTTGTCTTAGCACTAAGTAATAATCCATTGTTTGGCTGAAACGCAGTTTATCTATTCAACTACTGAAAGATACCTTGATAGTTTTCAAATTATGTCAATTACGAGTAAAGCTGCTATAAACATTCATTTGCAAATTTTTAAGTTTACGTAAATCTTCTACTCCATTGGGTAAATAACAAGGAGTGAGATTCCTGGATTGCATGATGAGAGTATGTTTTGTTTTGTAATATACCATCAAACTGTTTTTAAATAGGTATGTAGCAGTATTTGACTATGTGTATATATCTATGTATGTACACACACATATACATACACACATACACTCACACACACACACA
>NW_011888868.1:3766945-3776702 GCF_000151845.1 Pteropus vampyrus | reverse complement strand
CACCTCCTCCACCCCTCCCAGGACTTTCGCATTATTTAATTAGCAATATGATCGCTACCTTTGCACATGAGGCATTACATTTTTACAATGTAAACTTTTAATTTTAAGCACACAAGACCTTTTTCAAAACTCTAATCCTTGACATGCATGTGTTACGCTGTCATTTTACTGTTGAGGTAGCAAAAAACAGACAAGTGTGTGACACATAGAAGTGACAAGGTCGGATCTAGAACCCAGGCCTCTTGGCTTCCATTTCTGAGCTTATTCCATTAAACTCATTTTGTATACCCCATGCAGAATAGCAGATGTTTTTCATACCTTCCTCTTTGACTCATAAGAAACAAAATGATTCAGTTTTGGAAACATTTATTCACACATACACCTAAATATTTGACACACACACATCAGTGAGTAATAAATATAAACACTTGTCAACTCCATCACAGTGAAAATACTTCGTGTTAAAATTTTAGTGAAAATGCATTACTGCTAATGATAAACTGCCATTCCCAGTCTAGGTCAGGAAAATATGCCTTTTTTGCTTTGTTTTGTTTGGCCTCTCTCTTTGCCTTGCAAACTGCTACTTTACGTCTCTGCCCTCACGTGACTTTTCTTCTCTTCGAGAGCACATCGCTGGTTTCTCTTTCTTTTCTGCTAAGGACACTAGTGTTATAGGATTAAGACCCCACTCTTATGACCTCATTGAACATTACTTATCTCCTTAAAGATCCCATCTCCTAATGCGACTGGGGGTTGAGCTTTAACATATAGATTTTAGAGGAGACAAAATAAAATTTATAACATAACACTGTATAAGATTCAGGAGTGTCCTATAGTCTACTGAAAATATGGTAAAAATAAATAGTCAGTACATTATGGCACATCAGAAAACTTGTTTCATCTTCATTGGATTTTTTGTTTGTTTGTTCCTGGTACTATGAAAAGAGCACATTAAAAAAAGAAAAAACAACAACTTAGATTTAAATAGTAGATATTAGTATTCTTGAAAATCTTTGGCCATTCTTACTATTGAGAATTCCTTGCTAGTTCTGCATCCAAGGCCCTGATTTTCACCATGTTACTGGGCTCCTTCCTTTCTCTCCTCCAAGTCTAGCTATTAGTCTTCAACTTACCTCTGTCCCTTCTCAAAGCCTATTTCTGAAGTGGAAAAATTAAGCCTCATCTTGGTTTCAGTATCTCTACCCAGACTGTATGCTAATGTTCTCCACCCTCCACTTACTACACAAATTTTTAGAATGTTTTCCTAAACAAAGAACCATATGCTTAGGAAGGGAATTAGTTCCTTCTCTAGCTGAGAAAAGAAGATACTGTCATTTTTTATTTGATATAGATTTTAAATAGTTAATGGTGATTGGAGATAATGCAACTGAGGCCTAGGACACTTTCAAAAAAATGAAAAACTCAGAAACAAAAATGAATATATTGTACTGTGTAAAAATAAAACAAAAGTTTAATTCTTAGAACATATGATGAACTCTGATATTTTATATTCTATTGCATATATTGTTATAAACATTAAGTTGATTTTACAACCATTAACAGATTGTGACCTGCAGTTAGAAAAACACCGGTTTAAGGAGGTTAAATTAATTACCCCAAATCCAAGAGCTCCTTAGTGTTGGAGATAAAATTTCAATACCCGCTTGACCATCTATAAAGCACTATTAGAAACATGAAAAATTTGAGTCTTCTCCAGGGGATGAACAACATATTCATGAGTTTGCAGGAGTTTTCAGTGAAAGCAGTTCACAGAGAAATAAAGAGAGTTTCACCTTTTACCCAGAACTGCTCATGCCTGCCTATGAAGGTGACCAGATTCTCCTTAAATTGGGAATGCAGACTCAGACAGTTAACTTTGAAGATATTTTGCACAACTGCTGTTTTAAAGGACTTTTATAAAACTCAATGCTGTCATTAGACCTATGATCTTTGCACAGTGGTGATATTTTAACTCATTAGACTTGTGCAAAATTTAATATAAAGAGAGAACTGCATGGTGTACTTAATGCAGCAAGTTTAATGCCATAATAAATACACAATGTAGATTTTTTTTTCTTTTTCTCCATTAGAACTGTACCAATCTCAGATTAAGCACATGCACATCCATCTACACACATACATATGAAACACACACATACCTCAGAGGCACTGAAATCTAAACATATTTTTCCCAAATATCCAAAAATCAAATGAAAAATATGTCACAAAAATTCAACATTAGTGAAAAAAAAAAGGCAATAATAGAATAGGAACAAAGTGGATAGGAGGAAAACAACAAATAGAAAAGCTCTTTGTCCAACCTCTTTAAACTAAGAGCTGCATTTAGGCTCTGTCTCTCACACTGACAGAGGAAGCTCTCACTTGCAGAAATAAACAAGAACTCCAGCTTCACCCATATATCTCCCAATTCCCCATCACCGAAGTATGAAGCTATTGTGGCTTCCTCTCCTGGGTGAGTCATTGTCTGACCCTAAAGAGAGATGGTGCTTAAGTTACACTGGGTGATTTTCTTTGAACAGTAGACTTAGAGCAGCATGAGGACCATTTGACAAAAATGGGATAGATGGTAAGGCATGAAGAAAACCTTATATATTCCATAATATTTCAGACACTAAAAATAGACTTTTCGATTTCCTATTTTCACAATAAAACAAGAGAAACTCAACAGGTCATATCATATAATGTTTAAATTTATTCTATCACATTATCTGCAACCAGCGCTCAAACTATATGTGGTAAAGTATCCCCACAGCTTAATTTTTTTTTTAATTATTGTGGATTGATACATTTGCAAAACATGAAATGACCTGAATGGTTTGTTAATTTTAACTTCTATAAAAATTCCATTTTTATTACCATGTCTACTTATCTTGGACTGGCAATAAAAAGTTATAGCAATGATCTAAGTTATATTTGAATACCTCCAGCATTACTACAACAATCATTCTATCTTAAGATAATTTGATTGCATTTTCTTCATATAGAGAGTAAAAACAGTGAGTCAGTTATTCAGCTGGGTGATGGTGATATAAAGATGATCAAGCCAGGAACTATGTGCCAATGGACTCAGCCCAACCCAAAACTTGAAGGTTTGGTGAAGACTTCCAGAAGAGAAGGTTCAAAGCAGAATCCTGAGGGAACAATAGAAATCAAATGTGACAGAAAAAGAAAAACTTTTTTGAACACAGAAAACATGATTAGACATCTGAAAATGTGAATGAGCGCTCAGAAAACTACAAGAAATTTGGTGTACAGGAACTTAAAGATCTCTCTCTCTCTCTCTCTCTCTCTCTCTCTCTCTTTCTTCTTTCCATCTGATATAGAATCATATCAGATTCTCTTTAGTTTCTTCTCACTGGTTCTGGTGATATCTGTGAGGTTCAAATTTAGTTCAGAACTTTATCATCACTAATGTCAAAGAGAGAGAAGACAACAAAGAAAAAGAAGGAAAAAGAGGAGAAGAAGAAAGAGTAAAAGAAAAGGAAGGAAGGAAGGGAGGGAGGAATCTCAAATTAAATTAACTTAAAAAAAGTTAAAAAAATTGTTTCGAATATCACAAAATCGCAACATTTTCCATTCCCAGAATCTCATCAATTTTTCATTGCTTTAATTGGCTACATTC
The DNA here is from genome assembly GCF_000151845.1 of Pteropus vampyrus. NCBI lineage: Eukaryota > Metazoa > Chordata > Mammalia > Chiroptera > Pteropodidae > Pteropus > Pteropus vampyrus. The sequence continues at coordinate 3,773,059 of NW_011888868.1, read as the reverse complement.
ACCTAATGTAATCACTACGCCAGAGTACTATAGAATATGCACACTGTACTGGCATTAAATAAATATTTGCAAATGAGCACATGAATTTTTCAACTAATATTAATAATAGGTAAAACAGCTGGAGCTCTGCCTAATGCCGCAGATCAGACACTAAAGACAGATTTACTTCTTTATTATTTTAAAATTTTTTAATTAATTAATTATGATGGAAGTTAGTGACTTGGTTTTGCCAGAGACAGAAAAGTATAAATATGTGAAAAGAAATTTTTAAAAAGTAATTTTACCTGCAGGAAATGATTTATCTTAGGAAAGGAAATGGGTTTGTTTGGGAAAATATCTTGATAAGCTATTTGGGGAGGAAGGGAGAAGCCTGAAGGCATGAATGTTGGCAGGAAGGAAGTAATAATAGGAAAAGCTCAAGGGCTTTTTACAACACTGGCAGACTTAGTTTGTGCTGGGGAAAGAGGGGAAAAGACCAGATTGGGGAAAGGTGAAAAAAAAAAGCTTCTGTGTAGTGGTGAGAAAGACAGGAACTGAAAGCTGGGGCAGTCCATTGGGAGAAGCAACCAGGAATAGACCAAGTGGAAGGCTGGCCAAAGACATTTTAAACCAGAGGATGTTTCACATTCAGTTTGTAGGGTCTGTGCAGCTGTGATATGACCTGTTCCTTCCTCCACTCCATCCCACCTAAATTCCAACAAAGTCTGCTACACACATATGGTATATTTGAAATTTTTTTGTTTTTGTTTTATCTTTTATAAAATTTGGAAAGCAACAGTTGCTTCCCTGGAATGAGGCAGTGCAGAAAGAAATAGCATCTACAAGGGGACAAGAAATGAAAAATATTTAATTAGGAGAAAGTAGGAAAATTGAGGCTCAGGGGGCCATAACATAATGCCAACAGGAATGCTTAAAAACTCTGGAGAAGAAGTTAGACTTCTTCAGGCTTGGAATTGGTCTACCTTATTTTATTTAAATCTCAGCACTAGGTCGACCAGAATGATCTCTTATCTTACAAATGAATAGAAATGAATGATATTTCATGCATATTTACATTTATTTGTTTTATTTGCCTTATTTTACTAGAGATCTGTAACACACAAAAATAGAGTTTTCAGGGTTTGAGAGAGACATACTGTATTTATGTATTTTGTTGTTCTCATGAAATACTGATGGCAGTGAAACCCTGTTGAAATTAAAAGTGCCAACTTAAGCATTCTCTATTAATATGCTGATGATTGATGAATATCTTAGTCGCACACATGGAATTTTTCTCTCTATGTGTTTTCCTATTCATAGTTTATTAGCTAAAAAAAGCCTTAAAATAGAGTATCTTTGTATAAATGAAATTCAAATTATATTACTTCTTAATAATAACTAGCTAGTATTTATACTGCACTTACTGTTTCCTGGTACTATGCAATTCCCTTTCCAAACTTTACAAGATTGAAATCTCAAATAGTGAATACTTGTTTCCAGTTTGTAGCTGAGTACTCTGGGCCCAGTACAGTGAAACAATGAGCAGGATGGCACAGCTATTAGAGAATGGACACAAATTTTGAATTTAAGTGTGTCTATCCCAAACTCCATTTGCTATTTACTAAATATATTTTAATTTAAAAATAAATTTGAAAATGGAAACCTTAAAAGCACACCTGAATCACTCACTATGAAAAGAGAGATGAGGCTTACTTCGTTCACCAGCTTAAATGGATTGGTGCCTGATAGGTTCTCCAGATATCTACGGTGGTAAAGGTTTTTTTTTTTTTTTTACTAACATAATTTAAAGCTAAACGTAATGGGAAAGGAAAGGAATTAGATTGTTTTCTTTTAGAAACAGGAAGTTGGAATATATATATACACTTTAACTTCTTTTTATTTACCTCTACCTTTCATCCTTGTGGCCAGCTTGACCAAAGTTTATATTTGACTGTTTGCATTTTTTAAAACATGTTGTTTGTAGTAGCTTGGGGCTTCAAGTAGCCAGGGATGGAAGGAGGGAAGGAAGGAAAGAAGAAAGAAAGGAAAGAAAGAAGGAAAGAAGAAAGGAGGGAGAAAGAAGAGGGCAGAAAGGTAATACCACAAACAAAAAGTTTGTTTACTATAAGAGGAATTAGCAAAGAACATGTTATGCTGCCACCTCATTATAAAACATACAGATTCCTGAAGACATTCAAATTATTGGAAATTTTTGTTTTATTTAAATATCTAAGTTTGAAGCCTTTTATTCATTTTGTCCCAATAAATGCATTTATGTACGTATGTGTGCACATACATATATAATACATACATCTAAATTAAACTAACAGTACATAAAATCATCATAATATAATCAAATAGTTTTTAATAGAATTATGTAGTTAACACACCTTTTCTCAAGCTCATACATAAAACTGAAATAAATCTTTTAGATCAGAATCATCTAACTTTCATTCTCAAATCTTCACATTTCAGAATTGGCAAAGACATTAGGAAAGCTTGAACAACCTCCCTCTGATGGGAACAGTGATTATTTATTTCTACAGCGACTAACCAGTGCTTACCTTTTCTCAGCCTGAAGAATCTAGGGGCAAACAATGCTTTGTATTTGTAGCTAGACCAAGATATTATTAGGCAGTTCCAATTATTAGAAAGAATATATTTGTTATATACTGTATGTCTCTCTAAAATATTTTCCCATAGATTTTGGCTCCAGAGAAACAAAACAAGGGACGTCTGTTCTCTAACTTGCTGTCTCTGTCTCTCTTTCTGTTTCTCTGTCTCTCTGTCTTTCTGTCTGTCTGTCTGTCTGTCTCTCTCTCCCTCTCTTTCTCTCACTAGACTTCTTATGCTTTTTCTTCTTTGGTTAAAAAATATTTTTATTTCTGTTCTTTCCCTATTTTCTGAGATAATTTCTGGTACCTTAAATATTTTTAATGCTCTACATAGATAAGAATCATGGTTACAATAATATTTGTTTAAGGTTCTAAAATCAAAAGCATCAAAGTAAAAACTTCTATCAGAAACAAAGACTCGGAGTGAGGGATGATGAGCTATATGCACATCTCCGGATTTTCTTTGTAGCCAGTTAATCATGTAGTATTGACCTTAAATTTAATTCACCATCTTTTGTACTGTCTTATTTTAAAACATTCTGTTTTCTTAATGTATGAGTAGAATATATTTCTTGTAGACGAATTTGAAAATGTTGATAAGAAACTGAAAAAATGTTGCATTAATACATAAAAAATATGTAGATATTTCAGGATATAGCTTCTGAGTTCTATATCAAAATACTTATGTTCTGTTTTACAAAATTGGGTCATACAAAAGATGCTTCTAAACCCCTTTTGAAAGGATGCATATTTTTCACCAGTGATACCTCTACTGCACTGTCATGCAGTTTCCCTTTATTGAGATTACTTACTGGACCTTCAAATTCAAGTGGGACAAAATGTAGGTTGAGTTGGGGAAAAATAATATTAAGAGTTTGGTTAAAACCTGTTATCATTTTATTCTTCTGAATCACAGTATATTTTTATAATCTTTCAACATATACTCTGTCCTGTCTTCTCCATCTCTTTGTCTATTTCTTTTTTTCTCTCCTCTTTGCATTTCTATTTCAAATAGTTCAATTATCAAATTTATCTTCTTTCATAAATTGCAGTATTAATTTGATTTTAAAAAATTGTTTTTTAATAGAGATTTTAAAGCTCTTAAAAATTTAATAAATGTGTAAGTGAAAGTAGTTTAAGAACCAGAGGTTGTTTTACTTGTGTTATATCTTGTTCAAATCCAGTCTTCTCAAAATGAATTATAATTCTTCTACAACTTTTTCTTAGTTGTAGTCAAACAATGCAGTCAAATTCTCACAATTTTTAGGGTGGCTTAATCTCACATTTGCAATCTTTCTCTAAAGATCAATATTTCTGAGGTAAAGGGAGCAATGGCTGACTGAGGAGAGAGATAATAAAGAAAATAAATCAGTAAATAATATAGCATATTAGAAGACAAAAGCACTAAGGAGAGAAATAGCAAAGCTATTAGAAGAATATAGGTCTTTTAGGAGTGAGGTAGTTTGCAAACTTATATGGGGTGGTCAGAGAAAGTGTTTTTTAAAAGGTGACATTTGATCAAAGACTTGAATGTTGAAGAGGAGCTAGTTTTGTGAATACTGAGAGAACAATCTAGGTAGAAGAACACCTATGTGCAAAGGCCCTGATATGTTAGCAATCTTGGCCCACTTGTCTTAGGACCAATAAAGAGGTGAGCATAGCTCAGGTGGGATGAGCCAGAGGGAGAGAAACAGCAGAGTTCAGAGATATTCTAGAACATCAGATGTTGTAAAACCCTGGCTGTCATTGTAAGAAATTTGGTTTTACTCTGAATGACATGGGGGCCTATTTCAGCATTTTGAAATAAAATTGACACTGTCTAATTTCTGTTTTGAAAGTTTCTGCCTTCTTTGTTAAAGACTAACAAAGACAGAACACCTGGTTCTAATTAAGCAGCTTTGTAACAGTCCAGGCGAAAGCTGATGGGGCCTAGAACAAGAGGATAGCAATGGACATGGTACAAAATGGTATAATCCTGAGATATTTTAAAGATAGACTCAACAAAGTATCTGATGAATTGGCTGTAGAGCTGAGGGAAAAAGAGGTGTGTGGACTGAACAGAGGGGAGAAGCAAGGACTGGGACTCTAGCTCATCTACTCTCTTCTGATGCATATGCAAATCCTGATCTTTTGTGAACTGAGGAGCCAAGGTTTAAGCACGATAAACATGAAGCACAATAAACACAAAATATCAAAAAATAGAGTGAAACATAGAAATTATTTGTGCCCCTTTATTTTACATATATAAAAACTAAAGCCCAGAGAGGTGAATACAATTCCTCTGAATCCTTTATGTTCCTTTCGCTCTATTTGTATAAAAGTAAACTTGTACTAAGTAGAACATACACACAGTGACATACGCAGATCATAAGTGTATGGCTAAGTAATGTCCACAACATGCTCACACTCATATGATCAGCACCCAAATCACAAATATTAACAGTACTCCAGAAGTTCCTCATCCTGCCTCCCGGTGACTGTACTACCTCCAAGGTAATAACCACTCTCTTGTCTTCTAAAACCATAGATTTTGTCTGATTTTGAACTTTAAAAAAAATCATACGGTACACCTTTTCATTAAACATTATTTACACGAGATTCATGTGATGTAAATTGTGATTTTAGTTTATATATTTTCATTGTAATAGGCTGTTACATAAATATAAAATGTATTAATCCAGTTTACTGTTAACCAACATTTGAGCTGTTCTTTCTTTCTTTATTTCTTGATTGTTATGATTAGTGCTGCTATAAATATTTTTGCATATTTTTGGTGAACTGTTTTATTCCTTACCTGAAGTTATATGACATCAGTTATAGCTTCATTTCTTTTCCAGTGGTGCAGTGGCTTCACGAATACATTGTTTGATGACTTGGCTTTAGCATGTGATTCTCCAGAAAATTTGTTATCAGTTACATTTTATGAAAACAAAAGGTGTGTGTCCTTCTCAAAGATATAATTTCCACCAACTTTCTTGTTCTTATAGATACTCTAAAAGGTGGAAAAATACTGTTTATATGTAAGGATAATTGGCAGCTAAAGAACATTAAGAGATGAATTCTATAATGAGTGATTTAGCTGCTTAGGCTTGGGTATAAAGAACATGAAAGAGTGAATACTACTACCTCCCCCCCCCCAAAAAAAAAGTGTTGGGTAGAAATAACAAGAATAATATGATAATAAAATGTATATAATAATATTAGTAATACTGCATGCTATAATTTATTGAGGTCAGTGGTATAACTTAGTGGTAAACAGAATGGAATCTGGCCCCAAATCTCTTGGTTAGAATCTGAGGTCTGCCACATTCCAGCTATATGATCTTGTTCTGTGTCAGTGTTATTATCTGTCAAATGTGACAAATAATACTACCTATTTCAGAATGTATTGATTGAATGAGGTAACATGTATAAAGGACTAAACTATATTTAAAATATACTAAACGTTATACACATATTAAGAGTTACTATTTTTATTATTCTTGAGCATGTAGTACATTTATAGTTTTTACAACCTTTC
>NW_011888868.1:3730029-3766795 GCF_000151845.1 Pteropus vampyrus | reverse complement strand
CAGTTCTAATGAAGATTGATTATGTGAGATGCCCTTGTGTCCTTCACTAATACAACTAAAAACAAACATAATGTACTGAGATGCTGAGTACACTAAAAGGTAAATGATAGCAGAAGGATTGCAGTACAAAATGAGGTATTTGTACTACAACTGAAGTGGCGGTAAGTTTCCTTCTCCTCCCCTATTTAGATGTTGTTTTTTCCTAGACTAGATCCAAAGATACTCACTATTTAGTTGTATGCACCAAATGTGGACACAAAGAACTTAAAAATAATCTCCCTGTTTCTGGTACAAGTAGTAGAAAAGGGGACATTTATGGGGCAGATATAATATGATAAAGCTCATTAATCCATTACTGTTCTTGTTATCATCTCCTAATCTGACCCCCAGCAATCTCCACAGAGACCTATAAGCAGCAGCAGCTGGAAAGACACCTAAAATTCCAAGGGAGGACCATCTGTGGCTCAAGAGTGTGCCCCCCTCCCCGCCCCGTCTCTGTGCATGCATCAATCTACATAGCATACTAAATACTTTAAGAACTGAACTAAGGCACTAACCATCACCTAGATCTTAGGCCACTAAGTATTGCACATGGAAGATATCTAAATTGAACTACAAAGGCTTTGAAAACCGGTTCAAGATTGAAATCACAGCCCTCGGGTATACAGAAACTTGGCTCCTGAGCATAACATTGTCAAATTGCCTGCTAAAACATAAACATTTTCAATAGAACTCTGAGACTCATAACATAATATATGAAGTACATAAATATGCATAACTTCTGATCACAGGAAGCAACAGAAAATGTCGACATCTTTTAAAGGAAAAGATGTATCAGTTGACAGAGATGTCAGAATTACCAAATAAAGATTTTGAAGTAGTTAACACGATTCAAGATATAAGGTTGAATACTTTTGAAACAAATGAAAAGATAGAAGGCCTCAGAAAAAATAATAGAAAATATAAAAAAGGACAAAATGGAAAATTTACAAATTAAAATATAATAACAACATTTTTCCAAAAATTACTGGTTGGGCTAAATAACAGAGAGAACAAAGAAAAGAGTTAATAAATTTGAAGATGACTCAATAAAAATGACCTAATCTGAAAAACAAAGGAAAAATCAAGGAATAAAAAAATAGCAGAGCCTCAGAGACCTGTAAGATAAAAACCAAGACCTAAAATTTCTGTTATCTAAGTTGCAGAAGGAGGGAAGAAAACATGGCAGAGGAGGGTGGGGAAATAATAATGACTAAAATAAAGCTTGGCAAAATACATAAATTAAAAGGTATAAAATTTCAGTGAAACCCAAATAGGATAAATTTTAAAATATTCATGCTCAAATACATCATAATAAAATAGCTGAAAACTTAAGAAAGAGAAAAGATTAAAAATAATATATTGAAAGCAATAAAAAAAAAAAAAGACTTACCTTTAGGGGAACAACAATTCAAACTATTGTGGATTTCTCAAAAAAATAAAAAATAAAAGAAGCCAAGGAAGGCAGAAAACAGTAAAACAACATTTTTAGAGTGGTGAAAGTAAAGAATTGTGAACTCGGACTCCATATCTACCAAAAGTATCCTGAACCAGTTTGAGGGGATTCTGAGACAATATCAAATGTACCAACAATAGAATTATAAGGGCACTAGAAGGAGAAGAGTGAGAGAGCAATAAATTAGAAATTGAAAACCTATTTAAAGAAATAATGGTTGAAAACTTCCCTACCCTGGTGAAGAAATTAGACATAGAAGCCCAGAAAGTACAGCAGGTCCCAAACAAGATGAACTGAAAGATGCCTACACCATGACACATCATAATTAAAATGCCAAAGGCTAAAGACAAAGAAGAATCTTAAAAGAAGCAAAAGAAAAGCAGTTAGTTACCTACAAGGGTGCTCCCATAAGGCTGTCAGCTAATTTCTCAACAGAAACTTTACAAGCCAGAAGAGATTCGCGCAAAATATTCAAAGTGATGAAAAGTAAGGCTCTACAACCATGATTATTCTACACAGAAAGGCTATCATTTAGAATTGAAGGATGGATAAAGGGTTTCTCAGACAAATGAAAGTTAAAGGAGTTTATCACCACCTAACCAGTATTACAAGAAATGTTAAAGAGACTTCTAGAAGAAGAAAAAGGAGGAGGAGGAGGAGGAGGAGGAGAAAAAGAGGAAGAAGGATCAAAAATATAAATAATAAAATGTTGATAACTACATATGTAGCAACAATTACTTTAAATGTAAATGGATTAAGTAATTCAATTAAAAGATAGGGTTAATAAACGGGTAAGAGAGCAAAACTCTAACAGACTCTGCCTACAAGAGACTCACTTCAGATTGAACGACACACAGACTGAAAGTAAAGGGATGAAAATGATATTTTATAAAAATGGAAACAAACAAAAAAAACCTGGGGTAGTAATACTAATACCGGACTAAATAGAATTTGAAACAAAGGCTATAACAAAAGACAAAGAAAGACCTAGTAATACCTTTTTCTGGACATTTATCCAAAGAAACCAAAACACTGCTTCAAGAGGACATGTGAATCCATATGTTTATTCCAACATTTTTCACAATAGCCAACATATGGAGGATACCTGGGTGCCCATTAATAGATGAATAGATAAAGAAGAGGTGGTGCATATATAAAACAGAATTTTACTCAGCCATAAATAAGAATGAAATCTTGCCATCAGCAACAACGTGGATGGATCTAGAAGGCATTGTGCTGAGTAGAGTAAGTGTGACAAAGATAAATGCCAGATGATTTTACTTACATGTGGAACCTGAAGGCAAAATAAAAAACAAAACAAATAAAACAGAAACAAATGAATAGATACAGAGCACATTTTGATGGTTGCCAAATGGGAGGAGTGTTGGAGGTGTAGGTGAAAAAGTGAAAGAGATTAAAAAGTATAAATTGGTAATTACAAAATAGTCATAAGGATGTAAAGTATAGAATAAGAAATATAGTCAATAATATTGTAAAAACTATGTATAGTGTCAAATTGGTACCAGATTGATCAGGGTAATTACTTTATAAGTTATATAAATGTCTAATCACTATGTTGTAAACCTGAAACTAATATAATATTGTATGTCAGCTATATTTGAAAAATTAAAAATACATATTTTTAAAAAGTATCTCATAAGGAATAAAGGCATAATAAAGAAATTCTTAGATGAAAGAAAACTGATAAAATTCATCAGCAGCTCTAAAAGAAATGCTAAAGGAAACTATTCAGATAGAAAGGAAAGTATACCAGATGGAACCTGGAACTTCTGGACTGAAAGAAGAGCAACAAAAATGGTAAATAACTGGTTATATATAAATAGACTAGAGTTCTCTTAAGTTCTTCAAAATATGTATGGCAGTTGAAAGTAAAAATTCTAACACTGATGGAGTTTTTAATATATATAAGCATAATATAAATGACAACTACAACATAAAGAGAGAAGGGTACAAAAACCTCTATATTTCACTTAAAGTGATAAAATATCAATTTTAAGTAGATTGTGAAACATTAAGTATTTATATTGTAATCTCAGGAGAAACCACTAAAAAACTACACACCAAAAAAAGCATTCAAAAATATAATATCTAAATTAAAAAAGAGTATTAAGTAATGTTAAAATAATATAAAATAAGACATAAATGGAAATCAGAGGAACAAAAACAGGAAACACACACACACACACACACAAATGATGCCATTATATACTTAAATATAAATAGATTAACTCTTGTATTAAATATGAAAGAATTAAGCCTCAAAGAAAATGTCAGAATGAATTTTAAAAAGGATGAAATTATACACTCTCCAAGAAACTTGCTATAAATATTATAATGAAAGTGAAAAATGGAGAATGATATACCATGCAAACATTAGAAAATGAAAGTGATGGGAGACGTCTCCCTGGGTATTCTGCATTTTTTCACCTCTTGCAAGGTAGGAACTGACTGACATTTGTTCCAAGCTATCTTGTCAGGATTTTTTTTATAGCGAATGATCCTAGAAGATAGACACAGTACCTTATTCTGGACTAAATCGCAGGCATATTACACCCCATTATAAAAGATGGAACTACCCTCAGCCCAGACTTCCTCACTATAACACAACTTACTGCTTATGCATGAGTTCTCTGCCCCCCGTTATGTTTCCCTATGGGAGTGGCGGCATGAGAACTTTATGCAACAATGAAAATATTCTGGATAGTGTTGTTTCTGTGAGATATAAATTGTCCTTTGACTCTGACCCAAGATTTTTGTGTCCTCGATCAACATTCATGGATTTGTTCTAGGCTAACTATTAGCTTGCAAGTAGAATACAATTTCAGAGTCTTACAGATCTTGACATAGAATGGCTACATTATTATTTAACAAAGTATACTTCAGACAAAGGAAAATTGCCAGAGATATTACATAATGACAAAAATGTCAATTCACCAAGAGGAAATACCAACCTTAAATGGCTAGACATAGAATAATAAAGCATCAAAATACACAAACAAATTTGATAAAACTAAAAGAGAAAATAGATAAATCTACAAATATAGTTGGAGACAGTACTATTCTTCTCTTATTAATAGAATAAGTAGATAAAATATCAGAAGGATATACAAGGACTGAAAAACACTATCAACCAAATGAAATCCAATTGACGTTCATAAAACCCTCTATATAACATTACCATAACACAAATTATTTTCAAGTGTACATGGAACCTTCACAAAGATAAGTTATATCTTGGATTATAAAACTATCCTTAATAATTTTAAAAGACTTAGAATCATATTTCAAGTGTATTGTCTGATTATAAGATTAATCTAGAAATTAATAACAGAAAGAAACATAGAAAATCTACAAATATTTAGAAATGAAACAATATACTTTTGAACAAGCCATCTATCAAAAAGGAAGATTTGTGGGAGGATATGATTACAAAGAGCAGTGTGAGAAATACACGGTTTTGTATCCCAATTGAGGCAGTGGTTATATTTATCAATAAGTATGATAAAACTCATGAAACTACAGAGAAAAAAAAAAGAGAGAGAGAGAATCAATTTTGTGATATATACATTTAAAATTTTGTAATGAAAAAAGTTAAAAACACAAAACTAAGTTATTATAGATAAAGGGGCATAAATATATTCATTATGACATTTATTTTTAGCTAATAGCCATATAATTTTGTATGGAATTCTGAGTCTCTTTAGAGCACAGCATAAAGGTATCAACCTAGTAGAGACTGCCAAAGGAGCAGTTCTTCCAAGGCTGTAATGCAGCTTTAGCCAGTAATAAGAGAACCTGAAGGCATAACATAAATTGAAAACGGTGATGCTAATCATAAATTGAATACACTCATGAAAGCAGTACAATTCTCACTGCATAGATATTCTTTATGTATGAAATAATGAAGGTTCCGAAGAAAACAGACTATACCACTTACTAGCTTATGATCTTTTATATAAAATCCCTAAGTCTTAGCTTCTTCATTTTAAAAAGTGGGCTCATAATATCATAGTAGTAAGTGAGCTGTAGGAATTTATGTAAAGTGCTTTGAAACATGGTGAGAACTCAATACATGTTAGCTATTATGGGAAGTTGGTTAATGGCCTGTTTAATATGTCTAGATCTTAATCTCTAGCACCTATAAATATATTAATTTACATGGCAAAAAGATCTTTGCAGATACAATTAAGGATCTTGAGATTATCATGAATTATCTAAATGTGCCCAATGTAATGACAAGGGTCCTTCCATATGACTGAAAGAAGGAGCCATGAGAGTCAAGAGTCAATCAGAGAGAGTTTTGAAGATGCCATGCCGCTATTAACCGTCAGAATGAAGAAGGAGGTCAGAGTAAAGAAATGCAGGTGGCCTCTAGAAGCAGAGATAACGTTGGGATGGAATTTCCCCTGGAACCTCCAGAAGAAACACAACCCTGTTGACAGCCTAACTCTAGCCTGGTGAGACTTATTTCTGACTTCTGAATGCCAGACCATAAAATAATATATTTGTGTTGTTTTAAACCACTGTATATGGTAATTTGCTGCAGCATCAATAGAAAACATACAATTATTTAAAGCAAATAATTTCTTTCTAGTTTTATGTCAATTTATAAAAATGCTATTTTACCACTTTCCAAAAACTCTTTCAATTTTCCATTATTTTTATTACAGAAAATAAATGTTTAGAAATTATCTATAAATGCATTCTGTATAGTGGATAGAAACTCAGACTTGGAATTGGCCACCCCTGGATTCAAACACAGGCTCCAGCATTCACCAGCCCTGATACCTAGACATGTTGTTCCTCGACTTCCTGTACCTGTTTCCTCATAACCAACACAGAAGTTAAATGATTGCCTGCCTATAAGATTGTTATAAAAAGTGAGGTTGTCATAAATCATTTAGTACATAAAATGACTCTTAATTAGTGGTTATTAAATAGGAATTATTGATATTAGTGGTTATCTAACATTCTGAATTTACAGATGAGAAAACTGAAGCCCAGAGAAGACAAAAAGCTTGACAAGTCACATCATCAATTTCTAGTATATGCAGGACTGAACCTACATCTTTTTGATTTAAGACAACAGCAAACTTCTCATGAAATTGCCTGTTTCTGAACATTTTTCATTTATTTTATTTTTTCCTTTAGGAAACTGTGAGGAAGTAAGCAGAGGTCTAGACTTGAAGGCCATAGATCCTAAAAGTCGTCTTATAGAAATTAGTGTTCTAGGCTCTCACTGAAAATTTGCATTTCCCTTTTCTAATCTCCTTTACCATGTGATAAAGCATTCTTTTCAAGGTAGCCTTTTAAAATCTCAATTAAAAATCAGCTTCAATTAAAGCTTCCTCCTTTATACTTGCAAAAATAAAGGTCTCCTATTTTCTTCCCTTCAAGTATTTTCTTCTAAGGTAAAATTAGTCAAATATCAACTGACAACATAATAATCCCCCAGATATGAAATCCTGCTTCCTTAGTTCTTTTTCACTGAAACAGCAATAGAAGAGAGAGCAAGCCCTGGAAGACCAGGATTCACTGCTGCTTGCCACCTGGTGGACATTCTCTCTCATTGCAAAAAAAAAAAGTTGTAAATCCATGTTTTAGAAACATCTCTGATCAATAACCTTAGCTCCTGGTTGTTTTCTGTCACTGAGTAGATCAACTAATAGGAGGACAGCGGCAAGTATGCAGCATTAGCCTTACTTCAGAAAAACAAAACAAAACAACAAAAAAAAACAACTATATTCAGTTATCAATTAGTTGCCTAGCAGTTACAATATGTTAGGTGTTCTCGGAGAGACCTTAAATGCTACCCAATGGATCACTATCAATGAAACCTGCAGTTCTCATGGCTTAAAATAGAAATGTTGCCATTTGGTTATTTTTTTCCAAAAACTGTTCCATATCCTTTGGTGGTGCCATGCCCTTCAGAGTCTATATATTTCAATTTTTTTTAAGCAGACATAAAAATCCCCCCCACCCCCACACCTTTACCTAGCTTCTCTTTATGTCTCCAGCCTCATCTTTGATCTTTTTCTCATACTCCATTACATGCATCCTTCACTAGCCAGACTACGTGATTTGCAATTCCCTGCCATGGACTGAATGCTTGTGTTCCCTCCAAATTCATGTGTTGAAACCTAATCTCTAATATAATATTATTTGTAAATGGGTACTTTGGGAGGTGATTAATCATAAGAGTGGAGCACTCGTGATAGGATTAGTGACCTTATAAGAAGAGATGCATGACAAAGTTTGCTTCCGCTCTTTCTGCTGATCTCCATCATGTGAGGATACAGCCAAGTGTCCATCCACAAACCAGGAAGAGGGCTTTCACCAGGAACTGAATTAGCCAGTACCTTGATCTTGGACTTCCCAGTCTCTAGAACTGTGAGAAATAAATGTCTGTTGTTTAAACCACTCAGTCTATGATATCCTATTACAGCAGTCACAACTGACAAAAACAATATCTATAGATGTCAGGCTCTCTCATGCTCCCTTTTTTATGCATGCGTTATTTCCACCTTGTGGGATAATCTTTCCCCTATTTTTTTAATGTCATATTTTATTTAACCCACTATATCTTCAACATGTAATCGATACACCAAAAAATTTAATGAGATATTTTATATTTGCTTTTTCACACTAAGTTTTCAAAATTCAATGTGTTTCACACTTATAGCACATTTCAATTTATTTAAAAATTTAGTTTCACAGTCATATATATCATCCACATTTCAAATGCTTAATAGCCACATGTGAATAGAGGCTACCATAATGACATCACAGCTCTATAGGGTCCTGGACAGTTTATCATTGAAATAAAGTCTATATAATTGTCAAAAAATAAGTTGGCAATACTAGTTTCAGTATTAAAGGCTGATCTTATTCAATTTAAGCATTGAATGGGCACCTCTATAGACTGAGAGACCCCCGGAGTTAAAATAATATATTTTTTTCTTCTTAAATCCCTTGCTTTTATATGACGTTTTCTATAAAATTTCCCATTTAGCTCCATGCTTTCATGTGGGGAAAGTAGAAAGCAGTCCCTGATCTCACAATATACGAGAGGGCTCCTTGGGTGCCTCCATGCCCTCTCTATATTATCACTAGATTCATTGCCTTGTGCTCTGACTGCCTGTTTACTTGGCAGTGTCTTCCATGTGATGGTAGGCTCGTTGAAGTGCAGACTATACTTTTCTATATTCTCTGTGCTATGGTCATTCCTGGCACAGGCATGTGCTAATTACTATTTGTTGAATGAATGGATATCAGGCCTTAATTAGAACCAGTCATTAAAAAGTGTCCACTTGAATGTGATTTGATTTCAAATTATTGAGGAAAAATACTTCTGCCTTGCTCCTACTTGAAACTCTATCTTATTCCATTTATCATATGAATTGAGATATACTTTTGAAACCTTATTTTATAATTTATCTTTAGGGCATTTTGCCACACCCCATTAAAATTCCAACCTCTTTGGGATGGGGGCGCTTTTCAAGACATTATCAGTTATTGGTAAACGCGCTTATTGACAGTGACAGCCAGATGAAAGTAAGGTCCTTTGAGAGCAAAACAACGTGAAACAGAGGGACTCAAATATCTTGGACAGAACAGGATATGTCAAAGGTAGGCAAAAACAGGAAAGTAATTAAAAGCAAGTATTTCTAACATTACAGCTTTGCCTATATATCTTCTGCTCAAAGACCTAAAGTAGATATTTCATGAAAATATAGACATTGATTCAGTTAGATCAGAATTCAAACCCAACTTCTTTTATTTCTCAACTCTGTGACTGAGGGAAAGTTGTCCATCCTCTTTGAGCTTCATCTTTCATAACAAAAAAAGTGGATGCACAATGTTTATCTTGAAGGGGTACTTAGGAGTGTGATACATGCATGTCACACACTTTACATGACATTGGAGTCACAGTAGAAACTCGATGAATGCTACAATACAAATCCATTTTCCCTGTGCTCAAAGATGTCCATGATGTGCCAGCAATCTAAAATTTTGTCCAAACTCTTGTCAGCAATAGACATCAACATCTGTTCCCTTTGTGTGCTTCATGCATTTGGCCACTATAACTTCCCACATGACATCCCCATGTGAGAAGTGTTAAAATTTCTTCCAATTTTCCAAGCAAAAAGAACTGTGGGTAGATTTTATAGATAACATGTGCATTGGGATATTCATTGGGTTTTGGAGTAAATAAATAGGAACATTCTCTTATTATTTGGATTTTGGGAGCCATATACTTTGCCAACTAAAATATCTAAATAGATGCACAGAAAGTTTAGCATATTTTATACTTATTAAATATCTTCGATATACAAGACTCAGCGCTTTGTCTATCATCTCTATCATTACAGTGAGGGAGGTTAACAGTTAAAATTTATACTATGTTTTTCTACAATACTTTTCAATCTTACCTGATTTTAGCTCTGAATGCGCTTAAATAGTAAGTGCAACCTCAGCACAGAGGTATGTCTACGGCCCAAAAGAAGGAACCTACATGCCAAGAGACTCTGATGTCAACTCTCAGGAAGAAAATGTCTGAGAGATTGAATTACAACTGATGGATGTAAGGCTGAAGCATAGAAATCCTGCAGGGGCCTTGCTTATTTATTAAGAAGTGTGCTGATGGAGTTTGGTTTGGCCTGAGCTTGAGCTCAGAGCTCATAATATCCTCTTCTACCTCAAAATCAAATACAAGTCAATCAAAAATTATTTTGGGCCTGCACTATGTGCAGTTACTAGGGAGGCATGAAAGGGATGCAGTTAAGTCCAACAATGTGTCTGCCAAGCTGCCTCCATTTTCACAACACAATTTAAAAAGGCAACTCCAGGCATAATATCTATTTAGCCCTGTTTCTGGTATTCATCTCCTCAGGGTTGTCTACTATAATCATCTTTCTAGAATAGCTATATGGTAATGGAGAAACATTCTTTTTTATCATCAGTTATATTAATTAAATCAGCAGTCCACTAGAAAAAAAAAACATATTTTCTAAATTCTATAGGATTTGGAGATCACTGCTCTTGGGGAAAAAAATTAATTTTTAGGGTTTATGAAAAGAAACTTCTAGCTTCCAAGTCAATCTTTTGATGAATTTAAGAGTACCTTAAAAATAGACAAATAAGACAGTTGAATAAATAATCAATTGGACCTACATAACCTCTTTTCTAAAATTAACTGAGTTCAATAAACAAATATAAAGAAGTATATTTCCCAGACTCCAAAACATAATGTATACACACGCACGCATGCACTCTAACATTCACATAGCAATGTATTTGAAAATCCTACATGAAGGATATTATGGCAATATTGGATTCATCTCTAGAAACTGTGCTTAGTACCTCTGATTGGTCTAGGTGTTTCTATTCTAGTGCTTCTCTAGTATTCTGTGCCTTCCTCTATCAAAAACAAGACATTATAGCTAACTTAATAGTTATTTTAGTGTAAATTTGTATGTACTCTTATGCTTTGAGAATATGGTTGTATTTTATTCATTTGAAGTTTCCCTTAGCAAATCAGACAGGGTTTGGCATATAGGTAATGCTCAAGAAATATAAGTAAAACTGTAAATTAAAAAATATACTCAAAGTAGAACAAATATTAGAGACATTAACTGCTCATAGAAATTTTTGAGGACAAGGTAATCATTGTGAGGCGATGTTAGGAAGATTATATGAAGAAGGTGAGAATAGGTCACTAGTAAATGTTTGCAAGTAATTTATATTTTTCCATTTTAATCTTAAATAGAACTTGAGTTTCATTTTTAATTATTAATTCACCCATTCACTAAAATATATAACATAGTAAGATTTTTTTTTCTTTTTTCTGTATCATATCTTATAGTGAATCCTGGAGTAGAGGCACAGAATAAGGAAGGCTCTTGAGGACAGTAGTGTGTTCTCAAGAAACATACAATCTACAAATTGTACCTGCTAGACAATGTTATTAATCCAAATGAATTCCTATTTTAAAATTAAGACAAAATAATATTATCTTTAATTGATAGATGAAATACTAAAGCTCAGGTAGATTAAGTAATAAATCATACATCTAAAATGGGTTGATCTAGTATTCAAACCCAAGACTGTCCCACCCTAATGCTGTTCTTTTTTCTACTGCACCAGGTAGCCTTCAGTAGACAGGAAGTTTCTGGTAGGTAAAGGGAACAGGACTGTGTAATGATGAAGAACATGACCTTCCTATAATAAGGTACATAATAGCAAGTGCAGATCTGGTTTCAGGTGTGATACATTAGGAATCTACTTATTGACCACTCTGAACAGCTCCTGCTCTGAGAAGCCAATTTAGGTACCAAGGCAATGAAAAATAGGTTCTCCAGACATTTTCCTTTTTTCCAGTTCCAGGAGCTGACCACATCACCTCACCTCACCCCAAATTAGTTCTCAATAAAAAGCACTTTGGCTACCAGCCATTTCTAGAAACAAGGAAGCAGACTTCATATCTAGCCTGAGTATGATTCCAAAAACAACACCATAAAGAGAATGATGTGGAGTGGAGAACTTGGGCCAGATGAATAGAGGTTATCTGACAAATCATCTACAGTTCATTTGCCATTAATAACAAGACAGCTTACTTTCCTGGGCCTGCTCCAACCTGCTAATAGGTACTCATGTAGGATGGTCTCCTCCCTGTTCAGCTAAGAAGAGACACTGCGGAGGCATCTATGAACTTGAACTATTGCTTCTAACAACAGCAGGACTCTACAGAGTTCTAACCTCTGGATGACTCTTCCAATCAATTGAAAGAATTCTGGCTTCCTGGCACTTCTTATCTTCTGTATCCCTCATAAATGAGGGCATTTTGTATGTCATCCTCATTCTCTTCTGTTTTCCATATAAACACTCCCTTTAATAAAGGCACAGGCAATTGATTTAATTAAAAGGTTAACACTAGAGCAATCTAATCTTTACTCCCCACTCTTCTCATCTAATTTATCTGGAGTTGTAGCATGCATTAGAAATCACAGAGAAGAAAAAAAAAAAAGAAAATGCATCAAGCCAGTTTTAGAACTAGATAAATCAAAGGACAGCTAGGGAGGGCTCAGTGTAGTGACTGGAACACTACATTTTGAAATGAGACATTTAGATTTTTAACTAAGCAAGGCTCTCATCACTGGGTTATTTGGGCAAGTTTCTCATTTTTTAACAGATCAGTTTTCTGATCTTTTAGACTGTGGTTTTCCAAACTCTCCTAATTATGAGAATCACATGAGATTTATAGAAAAAAAATCTATCAAAATACATATTTCTAGGACCCACCTCAGATGGACTAAATTTGAATATTTAGAGAGCAGATTACCTCAGGTGTTGCTCATGGCCAGACAAGTTCAAGCCCTCTGAGTAAATGGACCCTGTGGTCTTGTCTACCTCTGACATTTTGTCTATATCTGATATAATTCTAAGCCACCATTATGTTTGGGTTATAGATAGAAACAAAATCAAGGGCTCAGAATTATTTTCAAAACTTCTTTGAAGGTGCTAAAATAAAAGTCAGAATTTTTACCATGATCAACCCTAAAAAGATTCAAAAGCCAAAAAAGCTTATTTTATGTCTTGCCCAAAGTGTCCCTGCTCTGTCTCTGTTGCTCTCCTCCTTCCTCCAGGAATTCTTTGGCCCAGTGCTGGTCTATGCCATATTTAGGCTGCCCATCATGTCTGCCTAGAGCATTAATACACTTTTCTCCCAACCATCTCTCCTTTTCTGTCTCTTACAAAAATATTCTCGACTCTGCCTCACTAGACAGTATCTGAGAACCAATTAATATTAATGTATTAATAACTAGTTTGGGCATAAATGTATTTCTTCAGGCAGAGTATTTGCATTTTAATTAGGGATATCACCTAAATTTAAAAGAACGATTCTCTGCTGGAATTTTGAATAACATGCACAATCTAGTGTGGAGACATTTGGGGCCAGTGGTTCCTTTTGACACATTAAGTCACATCATATCTTCATGGAAGAAAATGCATTAATGTGGCTTTATCTTTTAACACTTTGATGTATATAGAAAATTAATCTACTAGGCTAAAAGTCTTTCTGCTTCATGTATATGAAAAAGAATTTTGAAAATTTAATCAAAAATTCACCTAGCCATTTCAGATGTCACCAACTAAGTTATTTTCCCTCTTTAGTAGCATCCCTGCATCTTGGCTCTCACGAACAATAAAGCCTGATTTCCCCCAGTGCAAATCTAAGAATAAATTAGAACCTTCTGAAATCTGTGCATCTTTGAAAGGTTTAGAAAGAAATTATCATTGTGTCAAAACCACACATTAGTACATTTGAAATTAAATTAGTGCATGTTTTTCCTATAAAGCCAAATGGGTACACTTAATTTTCTAAATAATGCTTGCAATATTAAAATCGAAAGCCTGAGGATTTTCCTATGTGCAGATTAAACAATTGGAGGATAATATCACTGAAAAAGACAAAATTTGAAGAAAAATATTTTCACTAGTACTCATTTTACTAAGTTCACATAAACCCTGGATAGGAAGGCTAAACACTTTTTTTTTATTCAGTGAAGACATGCACAGTGGCTCAGTGAGTAGGTTTTACACAGAGACTTCTTGGACTGAAATGGAGGCCCTACCATCTTTAAACTGTGAGTCTCTGGGCAAGTGAATTAATTACCTACATCGTAGATTCCTCATTTATACAGTGTTGAAATATTACTCGATAGAATTTCTGTGAACGATAAATGAGGTCATGCATACCAGAAGCTCAAAGTAGTGTGCTGGCAGCCAGTTATCAATAATATTAGTAATAAGTGTTATTATTGTTACCCAATAACTTCCATATCCAGAGGGGTTATTAACTGAGGACAATCTTTGCAAATCTGAGCTCTTAATTCCTGTTTATCACTCGGATCTAAATCATGACTAACTTCCTTACAACATCCTAAATAATAAAGGAAGTCTCAGGGATTCTTTTCATCCCTGAGATTTAGACCTTACAGTCATCCTGAGCCATCTTCTACAGGCTTTCTTTCTTTACAACTTCCTTCCAGGCTGGCAGGACCCTTTCTGATTTTCTCTTAACCAACCTCCTACAAGGTTGGAAGAGTATCCCTAGCAGAAGAGCAAGAAAATACTGTCTCTTCTTCCACTGCAGGTTCCATAAATGCAAAAGATAAACAGACATATTCGTGAAAGTACAATTGTGACTTTTGTTCTCCATGTGTCCATTTTAACTTATTCTCTAATGATTTTAATGTGAGTGAACCAGTGTGTTCCTTGATAAGCAATAGTTATTTATTGAGAGCCAATGTTGTGGCAAGTGCCAATCTAGAGACAAAAGATATATTGATGAAAAAGACAAATAGGATTTTCATTCACATGGTCCTTACATTCAAGAGAGAAAATATACCTTTTTCACAAAGATGGTGCCAAAAGCAAAGAAAGAAACCTCTACCACTCCTAAAGCTGAAGACAAAGCAAAGGCTTTGAAGGCAAAGAAAGCAGTAATGAAAGGCATCCACAACCACAGACACAAAAAAAGCTACGCATATCATCCACCTTCAGGCTGCCCAAGACCCTGCAGCTCCAAAGGCAGCCCAAATATCCTTGACAGAGTAACCCCAAGGGAAAGAAGCACAACCACTATTCCATCATCATGTCCCCCCTGACTACTTAGTCAGCCATGAAAAAAATAGAAGACAACAATACACTTGTGTTCATTGTGAATGTTGAGGTGAACAAGCACCAGATCAGTCTCTGAAGAAGCTCTGTGATGTTGAAATGGCCAGAATCAACACTCTGATCAGGACTGATTGAGAGAAGAAGACATGTGTTCAACTGGCTCCTGACTATGATGCTTTGAATGTTGCCAAGAAAATTGAGATCGTCTAAACTGAGTCCAGCTTGCTAATTCTTAATATAAAAATGTGTGTTGTTAAAATATATACATATATATGCATATATTTTAAAATATAAATATGCATTTAATTCATTTACATTTAAAATATAATATATACAGTTAAAAATACAAATGACCAAATAATTATAAATATAATAAGTGCCATGAAAGGAAAGTAGAGGTGGTCTAATGTAGTCAAAGAGTTTGAGAAAGAATATATAATAATTGGACAAGCAAAGGATAAATTGTAGTTAAATAAATTAAAATAAAGAGAAAATTCATTCTATTCAGAAGAGAAGCCATATGAAGGAGGACATAACAAGCAAAAGCATGGTGCATAAAAGAATTGAAGATGATGCAAAAAGATAACAGAGAGAGAGAAGGGGGTCCAGCTCATTTATAGCCTGGGAGGCAATGCTAACGATTTGAATTTTCATGTCAGCAAAAGAAAATCATTGGAAATCTTTTATTAGAATAATTAAAAATTCAAAATTATTTTTAAGAGATCACTCTGGCTGCAATATAGAGAAGTGAAGGGATAGGTAGATGCAAGTGAGTGTATTTAGGAGGATACTTAAGTAGAAATTATAAAATATGGTATCTATAAGAAGGGATGAAAAAAGTTGATAATTTCTAGAAATATACAGAAATTAGAATTGATAGGGTATATATGAAGAAGGGAAGTTAGCAGAATTCTAGTTTGAAAGACCCAGTAAAAGATGTTATTTCCTGTAGTGGGCAACACCAAAGTAAGATAATGGGGACATGCTGAGTAATAAACATTGAAGTGTATATATCCTTATGGAAAAAAATATTTTCAAATGTTTTGGATAAATACCCAGAAGAGCGATTGCTAGGTCATATGGTAATTATATTCTTAATTTTTTGGAAAACAGTATGGAGGTTTCTCAAAAAATTCAATGTTTATTACAGTATTATTTATAGTAGCCAACACATGGAAACAATGAAAGTGTTCTTTGATAGATGGTTGGATAAAGATGTGGTACATATATACAATAGAATATTATTCATCCATAAGAAAAGATGAAATATTAACTTTTGCAACAACATGGATGGATCTTGACATTAGCAAAATGTCAGAGAGAAAGTTAAGAACCATAAGATTTCACTCATATGTGGGATATACAACTAAAACAAACAAATTAACAAGACAAAGAACTCATAGGCATAGACAACAATTTAGTGGTTGCCAGAGAGAAAATGGGGAAAGGGGAGGTAGCTAGGGTAAAGAGAGTTGACTATATTGCAATAGAAGATTTGGCTTTGAGTGGTGAACACACAATGCAATATACAGATGATTTACCTGAATTATGAACTTGAAACCTTCATAATTTTATTAACTCATGTCACCCCAATAAATTTAATAGAAAAATAAAAGAATATAGAAATACATGGAATTCCTCATATAACTTTTTAAAATAATTTCTTCCGGTTTTTCTACTCTTAGTTCCACTGTGTAGTTTCAGGAAGTATTGCACATATGACTTGTCTTTTGGTTTCATTGGCCTTGCAAATAAGATGACCTATGTCTAGAACCACTATAAAGACAAATGCACATTGCATTGACCTTGATGCCCTGGCTGGATGTATTCTGAGTTGTATCATGTAATAAAAATTTGAGTATGTTCTCTTGTAAAAAAATAACAGAAAAGGCAAGATTTTCTGAAAATAACACCCTCTGTCTCTTAACCCTTGTACGAGATAAATTCTGTAAAAATTGGGATAAGCTTATGCTACAAAAATAATCCCAAAAGTTTATTTTTTTTGTTGTTTTTGTTATAGGTCTCTTTTAGATTTTAAGGGGAAAATGAGGTTCCAGACTAATGAGTGATCTATTATTTCCTAAACATCTAAACCCACAATCTCCAGTCTATAGAGTAGGAGAGAGAGAGGGAAAGCAGAAAAGTTGTACGTCAGGTTTTGTGTGCCATAGTTCAGTAGGAAAACCTGTTATTTCCTTTCACAGTTCTGGTAGTTAGAACAAATCACTTGTCTCTAACTATAAGAGGGCTGGGGAATGTGTGGTAACACATTGAATTCTGGGAGACACCATTGTCTTTGTCACAATCTACAATTCTGGTTACTGAATATCTTTTATTCTTTTTTTTTTTTTCCCACACACATATATTCTACTCAACAAGTGGAACAGCTCAAAGTCTCATGCATCCAGAATATTAAGCTCAAAGTCTGCGATCTCGGGATGAGATTCTATAGTATTTTTTATAGTTTATAACATAACTTATTGTAGACTATGAATCAAAAAAAAATCATCTACACCATCTGTACTCAATTGATAATATGGAATAGAGACAAAATAACTACAATAAGCATCAGTATCCCTTTAAGAAAGGTAAAGAAAGAAGTAGTCAGCTGTCATGGATCCATAGAAACATGAAGTCCCATTGATGAATATTGTCAAAGTCTCCTGCTCTGGGACAGAGAACACTTTTTGGCTAAATTCGATTCTGTTTCCAAAAGATGAAGGCTCTTGATTTTACCCTCCAAAGTGTTCTTGCTTTCCCATTATCCTTCTTGGATATTTCTAAAGTTGGTCTTGAGAATCTCTCCTCTTTCTTGAGAGCTATAGAACACTTGGAGAAAGATAAAGGCTTAGGTTTTGTTTTGACCCTCAAAAAGTTTATAATTTAGCTCAAAATTCCAGTTTCTTAACAATACAATTCTCTTAAAAAATTGGTAGGTTTCCTGTTTATTTAATATCAGTTTGTTTAAAGCCAATGTCCATATTTGCTTTCTTATCCTCAATCCCCCTTTCCATTCAAAGGAATTATTTTGAGGTTCAAGATAATTTATTGAAACTCTATAGCCTTAATGACCCATGCCTGTGTCAGTTAATTCAGTGGAAAGATTTTACTATAGGGCATATTCTTAACCCTCTTGTTGCCCTACAGCATCTTTTTCACCTGAGAAGTTTTAGCAATAGGTGTGAATACCATACCTATCTTATATTTGTTAAGAAGTTGAGTTTAAATTAATCTGTCTTTGAAAATCCCCAAATCTTATTTTCAAGACTTCAAGATCTCAAAGATATCTGTGCTTCCAATATTGTAAGGCTGAGTCTCTGGAATCACACAAGTTCTATTCTTTTATTTTTGTTTGACCCCTGACCAATTCATTTATGAGCTTGTGTCTTTTTTTGCAATGCCTTCTCAAATGCACTCTATAAATATTAGTTCCCCTCTGGTATATATTAGTTCAGATATGGATCATTAAAAATGTGCCCTAATTTCTCTCCCAGCAAGTTATCTGTCCTATTGTAAGGCATCTTCCATTTTACTACCAGATTAGGATTATGAAAGCACAATTCTGATTCCATTTATTTTTTTTAAATATATCTTTTTTATATAATTAGGGGAACATTTAATTACTGACTACCAATTCTGAGCCAGACATGGTTTCATGTGTTATCTCATGTAATCCTTAGAGCAATGTGATAAAGACACTCACAAGCATCTTAGGCATAGGGAGGTGTCATGGTGGTGAAGTAAGTTTTCCAAATTAGATTATATTAACTAGCAGAGCAATCCTTTTGAATATGGACTGCCTTGATTCCAAACCACCGCATCTCATTTCCTCCCATTCTTACCTATGAAAGAGTTAAAATGATGGATGCAATCTGTAACCTCTAAGCAATTAAACCAGCTTGAGTCCTGTGAATGGTTCAGATTTTGCACATTGCAGATAAGGTTTGTCTGAATTAAAATATCTGCATCCCAGGAACTGTGATGTCCTTAAGAAGTCACTGCAATTTAACACATCTTCTAGATATATTTAGAATGTCAACTGTAGGCTTTTTAAAAAAATTTTTTTGCTAACTTTTCTTCACTTTCTCCTTTACAGAAATTTGGCAAGGGTAAGTGTGGGTGAAATGAGGGAAACGTCCCAGAAGTGAGAAAATGACAAGGACACAACACCTTAAACTACAACCTAGTGACCACATATATCGAAAGACTTAATTTAAGAAATAACACTTGGATTTTTTTTTAATGCAGCAATTTTGTCTCACTTCTTTTCTCATTTCTTAATTCATATTGTGATACTTTTAGATTTTTTTTTTTTAAAGAAGCAATGCTGTTGTTCGGAACACTCAGTTACACTCTCTCTTTTCCAGTTTTCTCACACATCCAGAAAAACATTGTTTAAAACTGACATTGCATGTCTTAGATCTTAATGTATCTCATCTTGCTTTCTGAATATTTATCTTTCACTGGCTATCTTCCTGAAAAATACATAGCCCCCCCAAAAAAATAAAAAACAATCAATCTGTTCAACGTGTGTTAAATATAGTAGGACTGTGCAATGTGTATGAATGAAACAATAAAATAATGAGTTAAGATTTTCTCAGTCATCAAGCCAGTCAGTAATTTTTTTTTGCAATAAGTGACAATCATTTAAGATTTGTTAACAGATATTTTTCCGTCATAAAATAATATATTAATTATAAGTACTGTGAAAATTCAATAAACTAGAAAAATCACATCACCGAAAGACACATATTTTCAGATTTTATGTTCATACATTTTACAAAGCTGTCCATAAATCCTTTGTATATGATTTTTCTTGATTTTCTTTTTAGTAATACAAAGAGGCACTTCTAATATCTTTGACAATATTGTTAATGACTATCATAGTCTAATTCACCACACCTTAATTGAGGTAATCAACCTGCTATGGTTAAGAATTTATCTGCTTTTAAATTCAGAGGTGGAGTACAATTCTGCCATGGATAGATTTCTAGTGTTATTTCCTTAGAATTGATCATCAAAATTGGGATTGCTGGGTCAAAGTTTAATGATGTTTTCAAGCCTCCAAATAAACGTTGAGTGATTGTTTTCCAAAATGATCATACAATTTTAGTGTTTCAACAGTGAATGACTGGTAGTCTTCTCACTCTAGTAAATGCTGTGATTGATTAAAACGAAGACAGTCTTTCTTTGATAACTAGTTTATATTAAGCATCTATTGTGTAGTTAGCACTTCATTAACTGCCAGTATTTTTGAAAGTGCTTGCAGGTACAATATATCAGTCAGGAAGTCTTGCAAAAAAGGTGGAGAAGCTATTATTAGACTCTTTTACAGGTGGAACATTTGAGGGCAATGACAGTCAAATAAATTGCCTCAGGTCACTCAGCTGAGGAGCTGATTATAGGTTACATCCTGCAAACCCTTAGGCTAATCCTCTCTCTTTCCCATCTGGCATTGTCTGAATATTAGCTGCTAGATGCATTCATGCAAATAAGTTCATAACCCCCTACAGCACTAGGACAGGCCCATGGCCTCCATTTAGCAACTTTTTTTTTTCTGTTAAACATATCTATTATGATAGATTCCACTAAATCCTTTCAAAATATGTATAGAGCCATGTTGACGTAAAATACTACTAAGATCTGAGATAAACCTTTAAATGATTGGACAAATTTCTTCATTTTATAGGAGGAAACTGAGGACGGAATATATGTGGCAGATTCATGATTACCCAGTAAAGTGATTCATATTCATCATCATTAGTAAACTGGAGGTGTATGTGTAAGAAGTATAGCACAGACCCACATGTGTGCCTAGCATATGCAGAAAGCCAATCACATTGATTTTTTTCAGTTTTCTTCTCTCATTTTCTGTCTTCCTCAGCAATATAATTTTATCGTGAGATTCTTCATTGGAAACATGCAATGCCATCTCACTTCTACCTCTTTCTCTCAAAAGAGTTTATCTAATTAGTAGATTGATTTTATATTAACCAGTGACAATTAGAATGCTAAAATTTAAATTTATTTAGTCATTATTAGTGTTTTTCTTTTGCTTAGTGATGTTCATTACTTCATTATAACGGATAGGAAAACACTAACAAAATATTCTAACAGGAAAATTCCACATGTCTTTACTGCTTATTCCATTATATTATTTGTTCGTATGTATCCACAATATACATATTCTTAATAAATTTTGAATCCACACTGTAAGCTAATTTTCCATTAGTATGTCATGTAATTTTAAGTCTATATTTTCTCTATAATCATGATTTGTAATGTGATGTTGTTTCAAATTTTTTTGTATGTATACACAAACTTTATTTGTTTATTAATTCTAATAGTTCTGTGTGTGTGTGTGTGTGTGTGTGTGTGTGTGTGTGTATCTATATGTGTGTTGAGTCTTTAGGATTTTCTATATAAAACCATGTTATCTGTGGAGAGGAACAATACTACTTTTTCCTTTTTGATTTTAATGCCTGTATTTGCTTTTTCTTGCCTAATTGCTCTGGCTAGGACTTCCAGTCCTATGATTGCCTAAGAATTAAATTGATATGAGGCAGATTAACAGGAGAAAATTCAATTACGTAAGTACCTACAGGGGTGCAAATTTAATTACATATATACCTACAAGGGTTTTATAAGAATATGGGCCCGTAGGCGAATTGGGTATATATGCCATTTTGAGCTAAAGAGAAAGGTGGGGAGAGGGTAATGGTTTAAGACTTCAAAGGGGACAAAGGCAATTCACAAGGAGATAGAAAAGCAAATATTTGATAAATAAATGTTTTTTGAGCAACCTTTAATTATAGAGCAATTTTTAACTATGGGGCTCTCTAGGCTCCTTCCTGTCTGTCACATCTATTGTGATAGCCCCCTTCCTGGAGCAGGTCCTCTATATAAATCCTTTTTGGCAGTAAGGGGAAGGTATAAAGTTTTTCCCGAGTCTTTTGTTTCTTAAAAATAACCAGCTTAAAATAATCAATAGACCAAAATATCCTACATATTTTGAAGTGGAAATTCTGCTCTCCCTCAGATATTAGCTGTGGACTTTCATATTTGACCTTCATTATGGTGAGATGACTTCTGCAATTCCCAGTTTGTTCAGAGTTTATCATGGAAGAATGTTGAATTTTGTCAGACTTTCTCTGCATCTATTTAGATGGTTATGTGAGTTTTATCCTTTATTCTGTTAATGTGGTATATCACGAAAATTGTTTTTTGAAAGTCGAACGATCTTTGTATCCCAGGGATAAATTCTACCTCACAGTGTTTAATCCTTTTAAAGTGGCTGTTAAATTCAATTTGCTATTGTTTTGTTGAGGATATTTTCATCTGTATTCATTAAGGATATTAGCTTATAGTTTCCCTGTAATATCTTTTTTTTTTTTTTTTTGGCATTAGTGTTATAACAACACTGGCCTCATAAAATGAGTTTGGAAGTGTTTGGTATTCTTCAAATTTCTTGTAGAATTTGAAAAGAATTGGTGTTAAGTTTTCTTTAAATGTTTGGTAGACTCCAGCAGTGAAGCCATCTAATCATGGTGTTTTTTTACATAGAGGTTTTCGATACTTGATTTAATCTTTTTACTAGTTATAGGTCTGTTTAAACTTTCTGTTATTTTATGACTTAATCTTAGTAGGTTATATGTTTCTAGAAATTTATCAGTTTATTTTAGATTGTCTAGTTTTACGGTTTATAATTGTTCATAATAGTCTCTTATAATTGTTTTTACTTTAGTGGCATCAGATTTAATGTCTCCTTTTTTTTAATCATTGTACTTATTTGAGTATTCATTCTTACTTTCCTTAGTCTAGCGAAAGTTTGTCAAACATTGTTAATTTTTTCAAAAAACCACCTATTAATTTTACTGATATTTTTCTATCGTGTATTTTTTATTTCTGCTCTATTCTTTATTATTTTCTTTCTTCTATAATTTTAAAATTTATATGGAACCTAAAGGACACTGAATAGCCAAATAAACTTGAGAAAGAACAAAACTGAAGGCATCACACTTCCTAATTTCAAAATACGTTTAAAATTCAAGTCAAAAACACAATAATATTACCTCATATTTGTTAGGGTGTTTATTAGGGGAAAAAAAGACAATAAGTATTGGTAAGGATATAGAGAAACTGGAACCATTGTACACTGTTAGTGAAAATATAAAATGGTACAGAACTTTGGAAAACAATATAGAGAGTTCTTAAAAAACTAAAAATAGAATTACCAGATTACTTAAAAATCAAACTTTTGAGTATTTATCCAAAGAATGGAAATCAGAATCATAAAGCAATATTAGCAACTCCATGTTTATTGTGGCACTGTCCATAATAGCCAAGATGTGTAAGTAAACTAAATGTTCATCAACAGATAAGTGGACAAAGAAAATATGATATATACATAGAATGAAATATTGTTTAGTCCTAAAAAAGAAAACAAATTGCAATATGATACAACATGGATGGACCTTAAGAACATTATGTTAAGTAAAATAAGTAAGTCATAGAAGGACAAATATTATATAATTCTACTTCTATGAGATATCTAGAATAGTAAAACTCATAGACTCAGACAGTGGAATGGTAGTTACCAGGAGCTGGGAGGAGGAAGAAATGCTAATCAATGGGCATTAGGTTTCAGTTAAGCAAGATAATTTCTAGAGATTTGCTCGACAACATAGTGCCTATTGTAAACAATACTGTATTATATACTTAAACGTGTGTTAAGATGGTAGGTCTCATACTGAGTGTTCTTACCATAAGAAAATAAAATTGTATTTAATAAATTTGAAAACATCATCATATCTTATATTTCTACAACATAATAGTAGTATCTTTCCTAAGCCTAAATGTAAAAATGACCTTACTTTGGTTTAACATTTTGCCTTCTGCTCTCAAATCTCCTTTCTAACTAACCTGAAATATAGACAATATTGACATATTCACTATTTATTCTTCTCATTGTGTCTGTATGCATTCCAGGTACATGACATTTATTCTAGACTACTGGAAATGTTCAAATTTTACTCAGCATATGGTACACAGACTCATAACTTTGGGCCTTTGCCTTCCCTTGAAATTCCCTCCTTTACTTTTATAACAGATGAAATCTCTTATTCATCAGCTCTGAATTCAAAATACTTTAGTCCTGCTGGGTTCCACGTAGGCAAAGTCCATTTATTTCTGTTCTAGCTTCTCTTGGTTCACTCATCATTTAGTATATATTTAATGAACTTGGTGTTTGCCTTATCATCCACATGTGGGGACATTTTATGGACTCAGAACATGTCTCATTCATCATGATAGGATAGCTGGTTCAACTATCATGAGACCTGATATCTGGTAGGTGTTCAAAATGTGTTGAATGTAAACTAAAAATTGTTTGACTCTTTCAATACACAAACTAAAACCTACAGCAAAAGGTTTACAGATGCATCAGTATTAGATCCCTCAGGGTTCTGTAATATACCAAGAGCATCAAACATGTCCACGGAAATTACCCAAAAAGAAAATATGCGTAATGCTTTTATCACAATCTTCTGCTGTGCAGAATTAACCCATGCGGGCAGACAGACAAACAGACAAAACAAAACAAAACAAAACAAAACATAGACAAAGAGCAAAAAATACCATGTAATTGCATTCTTTGATTACAAGTCTTGATAATAGTAGCCAAATAACTTGTGTTCTTAACTCAATTCAAATAGAGAAATGTGATCTTTTGTGAACTAAACCAGTTATCAAAGACTTTAATTTTCTTCTTCACAGCTATAACACATTAAATGATGTTATCATTTTCCCGTGTTTTCCTCTAAACACATCTGGCTTACTTTATTTTCTGTTTGATAGGAAAACAATCATCGTTATGGAGTTATACAAATAGTTCAAAATGGTGAGCTAAAATAATTAAAATCCCCCATATGAAAAGTCTAATCAACATTAAATTTGATATGTACTTTATTCATACACACCCTTTCCCCCAAATCTAATTGAATTCCATCCAATCCTGTAAATCTAAAATTGCTCACTGGTAATTCATTGACTCATGTTGAATCTAGTTCGCAATTTCATCAAATGAAAAATTGCTAGAAAACCAAGATCTGGATTTTGAATTCTATTAATCAGGTTTTCTGACAAATAAGAGAGAAAATGAAAATGCCATTTTATATAGAATGTCAGGAATATAGCAAGGGCATTTCCAAAAGAAAACAAGTTTCACCATTCTCAGAACGCTATAGGCAAATGCTTCCTGGAGTTATGTGCTTGGGATGACTTTTTCCTAAACTAGGAAAACATGCCACACTGAAGAAAATGAGTTGTACATTGGGAGGCAGAGATGGAGTCAGTAAATTCTGAGCATTGGGATTTCCTTGAGAAATATTTGTCTAGTAAATTTTATATCTACCTTTTGAATTTCATCATCTACAAGTCTGATCTTTCTCAATCTCTAATCCTTCTGACAAAAATCACTGAGCTACACCTTTTTGCTTTTACTTTAAAGTCCTCTTTAAATATATTGTTTTTCATCTTTTCCCCCATTATAAATTTTTAAGGCAATATTATTATGCCTATTTCTTTTGGCTGTGTTGAAAACAAATACTCATTGAGAGTGTAGTATCATCATTTAGATTCTGAAATCTCCTATCAGTTCTTCAGATAATGAGTCATAGTCCACCAGAAACAAATTGCCAGACAATTGTCAAACACTTATAAAAATTGCATAGGCCACATTATAAACGTCTTGTTTCCCCAAGGGAATATTATTATCTTTGATAAAGACAGTAACTATGATCTTGCTACATCCATGAAGTTTTGCTGCATGAAAGGCAATAAATGGTTCCGACCAGGACTTGCTGGAAGTTAATGTATTTTATTTAATGACACCAAATTATGAATAATAATAACCATTTAATGAATGCTTAAGCATCAAGCACTGCATTTTTTTTAATTCACCTCTGATTTTCACAGCCCCTTTACAGATGAAAACAATTTACATTATTTGGCCTCTGTATCATACTTCTAAGGTGAGATGAACACTTAATATATGTGTAATATTTCAAACACCAAATCTCAAATCTGTAAACTGTTATTTCTTTGAGTAATGTGTTAGAGATTCCTATAATGAAAACATGTTGAATGGAGGAGTCACATCTTATCTCACTGTAACTGATAATACATGTGTGAGAAATGACCTGACTGGCATTTGTAGCCAATGAACCACAAAATATGAAACCACTAGTCACTCTTATCCTTAAAAAAAAAAAAAAAAAAACTTACAATAACTTTTAACTTCTCTTACAATAAAAATCAAACATTTAACAAATTTTCTGTAGTCTGACACTCAGTTAAATTACTTTTTCATTTGAAAGCCACTGGTAATTCTGATTGTCTTCCTTCTGGCTATTCTGCTCCTTCCCTTAATTTTCTTACACAAACCATCCTCTTCCCATCCCTCTCTGCTCATCACAAAACTTACTTTCCTAGGAACATTTTTAAACTCAAGATTTGGTCAAACCTCCTTCCAGGTATGAGTTCCCAGTGCCTTGGAGTTGTTCTTGCCAGCATGAAATGCAATTGTAATTAATTAGTTGTTGGGCAAGGACAAAACATATTAAATCATGAGTATTTATGAACTTCCATGACTGTTCTCTGCTTGCTCACTTTCTGAACCTTTATTTATGTTAATCCAGGTGTTAGGTGAGTCAGAGAACTAGAGGAACTGTAAGAGGTTATGGCCATAGAAAAAGAGAGGAAAAAGAGAAAGAAAGGAAGAGGGAGAGAGAGAGAGAGAGACAGAGAGAGAGAGGGAGAGAGAGAGAGAGAAGATTGGAGGAGGGAGGGAGAGAGAGAGGGAGATTAGTAATATTTTTATTATTTTTTAAAATGCTGAAAGTAAAGCATAGTTCTTTATTCCATCCTGACATTTTTTCTGTTAGTTTGAAAGTATGCCACAATAAATATTAAAGTGTAAAAATGAATAGAAACATAGTGTTAATACTTAGCAACAAAAGTTTATTGGAAGGTAATGAAAATTGTTCAATAATCTCCAAAAATCAGAGGAATTAGAACCACTCAGTTATATTTTATATTTGTAATGAAAATGAAATGGGTAGTAGCATGAAGATTCAAACTCAACTCATCCAGTGGAAATGTTTTTAATTCTTCCTAATAAACACCTCCAAATCTATATATACAGTCTATGTTTTCCAATACTTGAGAGAATATTTTGTTAATCAACTTATCCTATGATCACTGGTACAAAAAAGTTTATTGATGAAAAAGTTCTGAATAGATGGATGAACCATATAAATTCTTTAATTGTAGAATACTTCTGTACCTTGTATTTTGTTCTAGTGTTATACTGTATCAAAAGTCAGTAAAGAGTCACCTAGTAAATAATTTAGGCTTCGCAGGTCATACAGTTTTTGTGAAAATGTCTCAGTTCCTCAGTTCTAATGCAAAGGCAGCCATAAATAACAGCAAACAAATTAGCATGGCTATTAAAACTATTTATAGAGACTGAAATTTAAATTTCATATCATTTACATGTGTCACAAGATATTATTCTTTGAATGATTCTATTCAGTTCATTAAAAAATGTGAAAAAAAAATTCATAGTTTGTGTGTTGTTCAAAACAAGGAGCAGCCAGATTAGACCTATGCATCGAAGTTTACCAATTGCTGTCTATATCATTTTTTAAACTTTTTTGCTTGTAAAACAATCCTCTTTCTTAAAATGCATAAAGTTTCAGAGTAGGTACTGTCTATGTACCCTTAGCATCTACTTATACATTGGCAGATTCCCAAGTAGAGAAATCTTGTGTGAATTGAATCAAGATATGTTCCACTTAAATTAATTCACTTCATTATTCTTATTACAAACTTTCTTTTTTTAGAAATTTTAAATAAAAATTTTCTTAAGTCTTATTTACATAATATTTGGACCATTGAAATAGAATTTATTGAATGCTAAAACAAACAAAAAAGTATATTTGCTATATAGCAATTTTCTCAGCAATCTGAAGGTATTTTGTCTTCAATAGTAGCCACAATCCCCTCAAAACCACAGATTTTGACTACTTAAGGTAATATCTGCAGTGCCTCCGACAGGGTTAGCCCAGAGAAGTCACTTAGAAAATAGTGATTAAAGTGACTTACAAAGAAAATGGAAGTAAAAATCGTTCTATAAAGAAAAGATATATAGTCAAAATGTATATATCATGATATCTGTATATATAAAACCCTGAAAATATATTTTTTCTAAAGTGCACAGCTTCAAGTGAGTAAAAAACTCTGTTTTACACTGTAAGAGGTAGGTGGTATATTTATTTTTTAATAAAAAAATAAGAATAATTAAGATCATACATTTTATTTAATATGTTGGATCATTAACTTTTATTATTCTTGGTCTTGCATGATATCTTAATAGACATAATATCAGAGTTGTAAGGAAAAATTAAATAAGACAACAGATTTGTTTTTCTGTTTCATTACCTCCTCTTGTATCCTCTCTCTATTTGTTCCCAAATGAACATATCAGCTACCAACAAACTTTACCATTCTCCTGTCTCAAATCTGCTCCTTTTCTGCCCCCAGTGGTCAACATACCCCTTGCTGGCTCTAAGCTAACATTCATTCCACCATTTTTTAAATGTTAACAAAAAGCAAATTATAGATGTTTTATATTGTGTTTTCTATGCCGATTTAATTTTGAAAAGACCTCTTTGTTTCATTGGTGGTTTCTTTTGCAACAAAACAAAAAGGCAAACAACAAATGGGAGAAGATATTTGCAAACAATGATAACAGGCAAATATTCAAAATATATGAAGAATTCAAATAATTCAACAACAACAACAAACAAACAATACAAGTGATAAATGGCCAGAGGACCTAAATAGTTTTCCCAAGAAGACATACAAATGGCCAACACATGAAAAAATGCCCAACTTCACTAATTATAAGGAAAATGCAAATCAAAACCACAATGAGATACCACCTTATACTTATTATTGATAATAGCTATCAATAAGACAAGTAATCACAAGTGTTGGACAGGTTGTGGGGGAAAAGGAACCCTCGTACATTGCTGGTGGGAATGTAAATTGGTACAGCCACTATGAAAAACACTATGGCGTTTCCTCAAAAAATTAAGAATAAAATAACCGTATGACCCAGCAATCCTTCTTCTGGATATCTACCTAAAAATTTTGAAAACATTTATTAGTTTTCAAAGTATATATGTATCCCTATGTTCATTACAGCATTATTCCCAGTGGACAAGACATGGAAACAACCACAGTGTCCTTCAATAAATGTAATACATATATACAATAAAATACTACTTAGCCAAAAAAATAAAACACTACCACTTGCAATAACATGAATGGATCTTAAGAATATTTTGCTAAGTGAAATAAGTCAGATGGAAAAAGTTGAGAACCATATGCTTTGACTTATATGTGGAGTATAAAACTAAAAGCAACAAATGAGCAAGACAAGCAAACTAACAAAACTCAAAGACACAGACAACAGTTTAGAGGTTATCAGAGGAAAAATGGGGTGTAAGGGGAGGTAGAAAAGAATAAAGAGGATCAAATATATGGTGACAGAATGATATTTGACTTTGGGTAATGTAATATGTATATGGTACATTATAGAATTATATATTTTAAGCTATATAATTTTATTAACATATGTCACCCCAATAAATTTAATAAAATAAAAAAATGCAAAAAGCATTAAAGGACTTACATACTAAAGATTCGGTTACATCATGAAATAAGGCCTTTGAAATCAGCTTTTCTCCTACTAAATAATTTATTCCTGAAAAATATACTCTTGGAAAATATAAAAATTTTGTAATAATTCATAGTAGTGGTTTATCACAGATCTTATATTCAGATGTCAGCCTGACTTACATAAAGATCAGATTTGTACCTAGAACAGAACAGATTCCTGTTGCTCTTCGTTAATTTTTTTTTAACAGATTAGTAATAACAAGCTGACTTTAGAGACAGCTATTCCCCGAGAAATAAAAGCATGGCATCAGTAATCCTAAAGATATTTATTTTAAGTAGAAATTTAAAAAAAAAATTACCTTAAGTGGTCAGGTTAAATGAGCACACACACATAAACACAACACACACACACAGAGTATGAGGGGAGACAGACACATGAGATTTAAAAGATATATTTCATTTCTGAGTATTTGTGGCACTGAGCAATAATGTGATCAGCCAAGACATGCAGTTAGAACTTCTGTGTTTCTACTTAACAGTTTTGTGCTTTGGACAATGTTACTTAAATTTCATGTCTCAGTATTCTTATCTGCCTAATAATATATCTGTCATAATTGTTCCATGATTCTAAAAAAGAAAGTAAAGTCAAAATTTCTATTGTAGGCTGATATTTAATAAACATTGTTCTATTTTTCTCTAAAGAATTAACTGGCAGTGGCTTAAACAATACAGACATTTATTGTTCCAGAGCAGAAATAAATTGTAATTAAGACCCATAAAATGTCTCTCTTTGCTTTTTGCCATGTCATTTTCCTGGCCATCTTCTCATGTTCCCAAATAGGCGCTGTAGATATAAGCCTCATGCATTCATGAGATATTGTCCAAGTTGTGAGGAAAACAATAGGATTTTTATTCACACTCTTCTCTCTTTTCCCAGAGAAAACATTTCTCCTTCCCCTTGTTGTTCAGAACGGGGCCACACAGCAAGTTCCAGATAATCAATCTCAACGGGGAAAGTGATTGCTCTGGTAGGCTGAGTCAAATCATGATTTCTTCAGCAGCCTATTTGGGAATCAAGGAAGAAGTTGGCAATGGCTGTTGATCAAGAAACCAATAATGTCTGCCACTTTAATGGATTTGAAAAACATAACATTTGGTTGTTTTTCACATATAAGCTTGTATCACTCATGTTTATACATGTTATTGCCTCACTTATAAATTGTGGGGCATGTAAGAATTGTGAAGATAGGACAGGCTATCTCATTTATGGCACCTATTTAACCAAAAGTAATTGATAGGAGTCTAGGCATATTAGTGCTACTCGATAAATTAATATTGGTCAATTGATTTATTGTGATGCCTTTGAGTAATGAGTTATGCATATTTCTCATTTCTTTTTAGATATTTGCATGTATTTTTATGCTAGGGATAACTTGGCAAAGAAATGCATGACAAATCCAGAGGTAAAGGACTGAATAAATAGTTTTCTTTGAGCTAGGACATAATATTTATAAGTTGCGTTTGTATAAAAAAATATTTTTACATGTGTTATTCTATTCTCTATGCAAAAATACCTAAGCCAGGAATTATCACAATTCACAATTTGTAGATGTAGAAACTGAATCTCAAAGAGACCAATTTATGTACTCAAGGTCTCATACCCAGTAAGCTGCAAAGCCAAGGCTAATACTCAGGGTTTCTGATTCTAAGTTCAGAACTGTTTTCATTAAAGCTCTCCAAACAGGTTTCTCCTGAAACATGATATATATCACAAAGGACTTCTCAGTAATTGTAGGCAGAACATCCTTCAGAGAGAGCCAGAAACAAGTGGAGAAGAGAGATCCTTTTTACACGTTTCTGAATGTGGCATGACTGGGTTTGTACAAATATGGCTATATATACTTTAGAGGGTAAACTCTTCCTAAAAACTAAATTCAGTATTTGAAAACTATATGGCTAGGAGAATGAACTATCAAGATATTATCCTAAACTGCATCCCCACTGATTATCCATAAAATCAGCACTGTGATTTCCAAGGTGAATAAAGATAAATGCCCTCAAAGAAGCCCCTGAATCTGGTAAAACACATGGATTTGGGCAAGGCAGGGTAGGGTGGATGCAACCTCTAAAAAATTGATAAGACCTTTTAAAAAAATTAATTTATTTATTTTTAATTCTTTAACATCACCACATATTTGACCCCTTTTACCCTGTCTACCTTCCCCCTCCCCATCTCCCTCTGGTAACCACTAGTATACAGTCCATGTCCATGAGTCTCTATTTGTTTGTCCTGTTCATTTGTTGCTTCTAGGTTTATATCCCATATATAAGAGATATCATGTGGTTTTCAACATTTTCTGTCTGGCTTATTTTGCTTAGCATGATTGATAAGACATTTTTATAACTAACATTATTCATTCATCAAGTATTTTTTAAAGCCTATTGAGTGCTAAAGACTCCAAGTTGAATACTAAATGAGAAACTACACAGAGTTAAGAAAACATGTGACCAGAAACATTACACAGTAATCAATAGAGACCTCAAGAGAGAGGTGGACTTGAATGGTAAGTGCAAATTAGCCAACTGGGAAGAAGCAGCCCATAGAAGGAAGAAAGAGTAGTACACGTAAACAGCATGGCATGTTACCAGCTGAGAAATGTGCATTTCAGGTGAAGATATCTGAAGAGTTGTTCCATTTGCAGGGTGTAGATGAGAACAGATGACTCATTTTGTTGTGAAGGGTGAATATTGTGGTGATGAAATTGAGTTTGAGGTAGACTAGGAGAGAGAAGTAGTGGAGAGAGGCTAAGTGAATTTTTCTCATAATTTGGCTAAAGCCCATTTGCCCTAATAGAAAAGTCCACTCTTTTGCACAAGCAGACTTCTGCCTTCATTATCCTAAGATTTAACTTTCCTATTAAGGCAAATATACCTGACCTAGCCTGACTTAATTAACAGTCTTTATGGCCCAGAGTGCCTCGAATCCCTTTACACCCAAAGAGACAAAGAACTTCTTCATTATGTCAACTCCAAGTTTTCCTTCCCAGAGGAAACAATCTTTGTCAATTTATAAACTTCTATAGTAATTATTATCTGAGCTATGCAGCACTTAATCACACATCAACTTGTTATTTTAATTTTTTAACGTGTTTACATTATATTTTCCTAAATCATTTTTAGTTCCATGAGAACAGAACTTTTTCCCCATTTCTTATACTTACAGGTGTTGCGTATTACTGGCCACATGCTATAAAGAGGGAAAACAAAACAAAACAAGAATGAAAATAAGCATTAGAAAGAAAAATAATAAAATGAAATAAATTAACTTTCTGCTACATCCATATTTTTAAAAACTCTATTTTGAAGACATGGGTGGCGAGAGAAGTCTTTGTTTAATCTTTACAAAAAATCGTAATATGTAAAGTTGAAAAATCTAAGTACTGATACTCAAAACAGAGTTGCTTACTGTAACCAATGCAGACTCTTCTCCTATACATATCAGATACTCATAGGTCATAGTGAATTTTACGTATTAGCTTTCTAAACAGAAAGGAAACAGAACAGGAGGTGTTCATTTTCAAGTGCCATATGGGTTGAGGCCATTATTTCTGTATGATATTTAACATTTCAATCCGTCTCCTTTTAGGACCCATCTAGAAAATAGAGATGAGCAAGCATACCTTCTTTACGCATTACAGGAGATTACAAAATCAATGAGGCAAACCACTTGTTGAATATTTGACGTCTAAGATTCCAGTTAATGAATGATTCTTTCCATTCTACTCTTGTAAGAGGAAAAAAGTGGGGATATTCAAGGGAAAATGAAGAGGGTGTGAAGATTCCCCATTCCCTATTAGCAATCAATGTGCTCTATCTATGCAGGACTTGTAAGCCTCTTCGAAACAAGGCACTCTGCAAGTATGAGTTTTTATGAGTTTTTCTTCTATACCAAGGAATATGGTGGGAGGGAGATTATTCAGCTTCTATTCTACTATTCAAAAGGAGTATTTACCAAACTATAAGATTTACAAAAGAATTTCAATACATACATATCAATCTGGCTGAAAACAGTTTTAATAGTATTACTATTCCATAGCTAATAAAAACTTGCTGGCAAAATGCCCTCAGAAGATGGAATTATTTACTCTATCGTGTAAGAGAAACAATTGCTTGCACCTTGCCACATTCAGAGCTGCGGTATTCTTACTGAAACATTAAAATCTTAGACAAATGTCTGCTGTTTAAGTCTCAAAGTTGCTCTGAGAACAGGTGTGTTTGAGAGAGAAAAAGCAGCTATAACTGTAAATAGGACTTTAAATTAGGTGCAACTTATACACTATATGCAAGGTCTTCATATGGATATCCATAAATGCAGAGTTACAGTGTTTAACTAATAACTTGAAGAACATGTACAGTTTGGAGACTTCATATAACAAATTTCCCTGATTGCCTTTTAATACATAATCCAAGTATGTTTTACCAATACAGAGTCATTTTAAGTCATTCTGTTAGAAAACGAAGCCAACATCTTCCATAATTTTTGAAATAGTTTATTTAACTAATATTTTTTGAGAAATGTAAAAAGTGGAATGGTATAATAGAACATTAATCTCAGCGGCTAAAGACTTGTGTTCTCTGGGTATCATTTCCATATCTGTAATCTGAGAGGTCTTAAAAGTGTTGGTAAGGATGTGGAGCTAAGAGAAACCTCACACACTGCTGTTGGCAGAGACGAGTATGAATTAGTAGCACAATTTTATAGAGAAACTAGCAATACATACTAAAGCTGAAGATAAGCATTTCCTATGATCAAAAAAATTTACTCCCAAGTACCTATTTGAGAAAAACTAAGAGATAGTACAAGATTATATAGTTTATACTGAGAAAAAAAAAACAAAACGAAATAATCTGTAGATTAATAAACAGAAGAATCAATGAATGAATTGTGGTATAATCATAAAAATGAAATATAATACAGAAGTTAAAATGAAAAAAAAATAGAAGTACATGTATCCAAATGCACAAATTTCAAAAACATAATGAGTAAATTGTGAGATGCAAAAATGAAACAGTTTGATGTAATATATAGATAGATAGATAGATAGATAGATAGATAGATAGATAGATATGTATGTTAAAGACAATCAAAACAATGCTATACAAAAACAATACTATATATTGTTTAAGAATGTAGATATGTATGGTAAAAGTATAAAAACATGATGCATAGGAATGAAAAAGGTGTGTTCACTTCTAGGTATGAATGGGATCAGACAAGAATTCAAAAGGGAATTAAAAAGCAGTGTTCTTAAACTGAGGGATAAAAAGAATGCAAAAGGGACATAAATTATATTTGCAATAATTTCTTTTTTAAATACCTAAGTTTTAAATAACACATCAAGCTAGTTCATATTTTTTTCTAGACTCTTTGGTATGAATAAACTAGCCACTAAGGTGCTTTTAAACCTGAGATCCTCAAAGGCCAGGGATCCCATGGCAGCTTCTTGGGGCCCTTAGTAGAAGAAGAAAGCCCAAGCAGCTGGGCTTTGAAACCCAGCACCCTCCTCACTCTGGCCCCTGCCAACAGGACAGCTTCTTGGATCATCTCAGTTTTGATACTTTGGGATTCACCATCTCTTCGTATGGTGTTTCTCCCACAACTAAAGCCTGTGGAGAATTCTTCCCCTTGCTCAAGAATTTAGCAACTAACATAATTATTTTCAGTTAGAAGCTTAAAGACAAGAGTGTCATTTAGGTAATAAGGGAGAGGTCCCTCAGTGTTCTTTTCTCTCTAATAAAATAACAATGTTCCTAATCCAGTTGTCAATCATCTATCTTTTAGTGTTCCAATGATATGAGTCCAGCTCTAACCTAAACCACAGGGTAACCTCAGGATTCAGGCAGAAGCTGCTTGAAAACCCAGCTCAACTTGCTGTAGCTGTGAGCTAGCTGGCAGCTGTAGACCAAGGATTGTCAGGAATGTATCTTGTAAAATAAGCCTGCGAATTTGCTACTGCTGAGGACTGGGGGAGGGAGAAATCAACTTCCTCCGAAGTGATGCTATCCAATTTGATTGTAAGCTTCACACAAGAGAAATCATTGTGGTCCCTCATTATGTTAGCGTTTGACAGCTTTCTGACAGCTTCCAATAAAAACAAAATAAGTTGTTTTATAGTAAAACAGGAGAGTCACCAGATGTAAACTAGAAGCCAAAGACAGAACCTCAAGGGAGCCTCTAGGAAGAGAGTGAAACTACTCTTTCCCCAATTTCTTTCTTTTTCTTTTTTTCTTCCTCCTTTCCTTCCTTTCCTTCCTTTTTCCTTCCTTTCCTTCCTTTCCTTCCTCTTAAATCCTTCCAGCGGAGCCCTCAGATATGGTATCTTATGAGCCAGCCAGGACCCCTACTTTGATTCTCATCGTTACCACACCCAGTTTATCCCTCCCTCTCTCTCAGGCGCCAGCGAACCACTTGGGCTTCAGAACCTAAAGCGCGGGCCACCTTGCATGCAGTACCTGCCCTAAACTATGCGTGTGCAGCGAGGAGAGTAGACGTGTTATGTGGTGAAAGGATGGGAGAGGGGAGCAGGGTGCGGAAAGGAAAGCAGGGGAGCAGACATAACATTAAACCTGTGTCATCTGTATCATCAATACTCATCAGCCTTCCAAACTAGGAAAAAAAATAAACGCTGGGGAAATAAAATCGCCTTATTCGAGCCTTCTCTCCGGGGTGGGGGGGGGTGTGTAGCAAAATGCAAAAAAGCATCTTTAGCTCTTTGCGAAGCTTTGCATGGGATAATACTTCTTGCGAATGCGTTTTTTCTT
>NW_011888868.1:3718492-3728499 GCF_000151845.1 Pteropus vampyrus | reverse complement strand
ATCCCGCTGGAACCTCGGAAATGTTTGAGCGTTTTGGTACCTTTTAACACTATTTGTTGTGATCTGAATCATCTCCGTGAGAGAAAGGTAATAAGACTACTCACTACAGAGTCCCTCTACTTCATTGCATAACCTCTTGTGTTCAAGAGGGCCATACGAAAGAGATATTCAACACAGAGTTATACCTCAAGGAAGAGAACTAGACAAATATTATTTGCTGAAAACTGTCCAAAGCAGAGCCAGTGTTTCTTTCTGGAAGTTTTAGAGATCCAGAATCTATAGTTCATGGCAATGCCTTATAAAAATTTTATTAAAGTTTGCATTCTAAAGGAGTGCTGAAGCGGTCAACCTCTCCAAAAGGGAGAATTCTAAGGGCATAAGTACAGAAATTACTTCAGAGAACTGGTAGAGACAGATTAGAATCTGATTTTTTTCCCTCTTCCTCCTCCCCCATCTACCCCTGCTTCTCCTCCTCCTCTTCCTTTTTCTTTTTTTAAGTGAAGTTGTTCTCATGGTGCTTTAGAAACACATCTAAAGTCCTTTAGTAACAGGAAGTTAGGCATGGTGCTGACCTAGTCTGTCTACCTCCTAGAACACTAGAGGTCAGTATTGTCCTAATGATGCAAAGGTGTGGCAGTGAATCGCCGTTTTCCTTTAGCACTTTACCTATCTGAAAATAGTGAATATTTTGAAGATACACAAAGGTGGAGTGAGGAATAAGGGTGAAATAGATAGAACATACTCTATAGAGATATGGTTTGGGTTTCCTTATGTAGTACATTTTCTTAAGAGCAAGGAAAAATGTAAATTGTAGAATGACATTTTCTGTAAATTAATTGAATAATGATTAATATGTTATACTAATGCTTATAAAACCTATATAGCATGGATTTAAGACTCAAGTTTATCATTGCTGATGCGGCAATAAAGCTAATTCTGAAATTTAAAATGAAACTTTGTGATAATGAGTTTTACTATTTCATCACTGACAGTTTCATTTCCCTATTTCCAATCAACATTTCAATTGAATGTACCTTGCTTGCTAAATATTTTGAGGTCAGTGTTCTTAAAGAATAATGATAAATGTTACTATGATGAATAAAGTGTATTGATCCTGTGAACAATAGAATAGCAGCAGAAAATTACTCCTGAACTCAGTACATCTTTGTCGTCTTCAGAATCTGTGGTGCAGAACCTCTAAAGGAAAAAAGATTTCACACTTCTTCCAGACATCCATTGTCCACACACTTCATTTATTAAATACAGGTTTTGATTTACCATCTATCTATAGTTCGTTAACATTTATATGTATATGTTGAGGAATTGTCAATTTGCACAAGTTTACAAGTTATTTGGATAAATTCCTTTTTTCAAGTTTATATTTTTAAATGATATTTCATGTCATTTGTGATGGTAACCTTGAAAATGCATTAGTTATCCAAGATATTCCATGGTATCTGTGTGTACTTGCGAA
The DNA here is from genome assembly GCF_000151845.1 of Pteropus vampyrus. NCBI lineage: Eukaryota > Metazoa > Chordata > Mammalia > Chiroptera > Pteropodidae > Pteropus > Pteropus vampyrus. The sequence continues at coordinate 3,727,025 of NW_011888868.1, read as the reverse complement.
CTTTGTTAAAGTAAAACCACTTTTGTTTTAATTTTTCTAATAATATTTTGCTGTTGTTATTGCTGTGTATAGAATGTGGGAGGGGGTTTAATATTCTCATAATCTTATCAAAACTTGAACATTTATCTACAGGGGAAAAAATGAAGGCTTACCCAATTATAGATTTTATACATTTCTAATTAAACAAAATTAAAATAAAGTCAGGTTAGAAAGCCAGCTACAGTATAGATATTATGAATCTGTGCAGAGAACATAATTACCAACCAGTAATGAAAACCTTGAAAATTCCCCTATTCCAAATTTTCAGGATATTAAATAGCTATAACACTTTCTTTGGATTTACCTAAAGGGAATTAGTTAATTTCAAATGTAGATCTGCTAGGCCGATGTTAAATGAAAAACTCTTTTACATATAATATCAACTCTTTTGACACAAGAAAAAACGACGTGACTTGATAGTTGGTTGAATTGAAACCAGGAGTTTGAAATGCTAAGTTCTAGCCCTAGTTGTGCCATATCTAAGATATCAAATGCTTATCAGGTTATGCATCCTTCCTGTGTTCACATGTTTGGGTGTAAAATAGTAGTTGGGATATGTATCTACTCCCAGACAGAACAGCTGCTTAATATTTTACTGAAGAGATTCTTCAAATATTAGGTATGCTGAAAGAACATTATAATGGGACAAGAGGAATGTGCAGGACACTTGTAAGGTCACTGTTCATTTTATTATTAATAATAATCAGATGTTATACAATATAAAGAGTCTTAATTTTGACTAATAAGTAACTTTGAATGCTCTCCAAGCATCTTATCTGTTTGTTGCTACTTATTAGGTTCACATAGATAATAGCCTTGAGAGAGAAATCAAAAACTTCATTCTAGCCCTTTTATCACAGGCCAGATTTCATCTAAAATATACAAGAATGTCAATCATATTTGTAGAGATCTTCAAATAAAGATATGCACAATAGTTTGAGTTGTCTGAAGCTTATGTACAAACCCAATCAATAGGTAATATTATAAATAAGCAAAGATCAGGCTGATTTCTTTTAGTGGGAAAGTGTTTGCAGTGTTCTCCTTGTGGTATTTGCAGTCAGCAGAAGTGAAGGAAATATATAATACTCATTAGGAAGAGTCATAAAGATTTTCCCATGTTTGAATGGGCTTATTTTTAGTGATCCATGTGAACTCTCTTTTCTTTCTCTTCACATAATCCCCATCTCCAAAACAGATTCCTATTTCCACAATTGGAAAATGTAAATGAAAAAATTAGACTGTTGGTTTCCACACAAGGTACAGAATTAAGAGAATTTGAATTTCCTTAAGAATAAGATAACTCCCCTCCCTGTTATTCTCGATAATGAATGACTGTTTGGTAAATTACAAGTTTTCTTTTTTCCCTGCTTGTCTTCCCATTGCCTTTTCTTTCTTTTGTGGGACCTAGTTTTCCTTTACTATGTTCCTTTGTTTTTCAGTGCCCATTCGTTGTTACAAAACAATGAATGCGGTATTGTTAGAAATGTTCCTAAAATCTTTAGTTGGTGATCCAAAGTCTTTAGCTTAGATTTCAGAAATCAGCTGAAATATGGCTTTTATGCACAAGCTAATCGTCCTTACCATATAAGAAGGTGGGGAGAGGATAGTTACCTTAAATGCCAGAATACAGTAGTCATTCACTTGATAGGACTTAATTTTGATGCTTCAGTATACTCATTTGGAGCCAATACTGTCATATTTAATTCATAAGAGAAGCTGTCTTAATTCATCAAAACTCTGACACTGTCTGGCTGGTGTCCTTGTAAAGGTTATTGACTTATCCTAATATTCTTGGTGTATTAAATGAAGGAGTTGGATCAATTGATTATCAAGGTCCTATCTAGTCGTAATGTATTCTTGTCTTTAACTGCTAACGTTGCCTACTGGTTATTCCACTTGGATACTTCTAGGCTGATTATACTCAAAATTGTGAAGCAATTATATTTAGAATAACAACATAATAAATAGGGTTTTAATTCCTACTAACCGCTATGCACTTTGTATCTTTCACTTCAAATGCTGTGTCCACATAATTTGGCCAAGCAGCATAACCTGATAGACTTTCTTAAATCTACTTTACAGATGAGTAAACTTAAGGTTAAAAGAAGTTAATAATCTTCCCAGGATTTTAATGCTAAGCAATGAAAAAAATCAGGATCTGGAACTATATCTATTTCCAAAGAACACACTTGTGTGAGATGTGGCATTAATTCCCATGCACTTGGTTGAGATCTGTGTGAGCATCTGTGGAAAGTTGCCTTGATAGTCCTGTGGTTAGTCTCTGTAGTTCTGTCCTTAGCAAAGGGCATGAAGGTCACAGTTACCACAAGAGCCAACTCCTAAGTCATACCTGAAAAAACAACTAAACTTTTGGAATCTAGATTTCTTGCAAGATGACAAATATCACATTGATCAATGATAAGAGGCCTCATATCTGGATGTGCACCAGATGCTTTATATATTTTTACAAGTTCCCATAAAAACTTGATAGAGAAAGGTCATAGCCTTGATGAAGACTTGTGACTAAACACACAAACAAACAGATAGACAGACACACATACTTTCCCCCAGCTGTGTCAGGTGCCTTTACATATCACTATTATATTTCTATAGCACTTATAATCCTTGTCTCCTCGATTAAATGGCAAGTTCTCTGATTATCATATTTTATTTAAATGTTTATATTCAATAACTAAAACATTGGACAAATGAATGGATGAGATAATGAATGGTCTCCAACTAAAACCTTTTATTTCTAAATTAAATTCTTCTATGGTTCTATGGCTAAAATCTTTTAAAACTTATTTTTATGCTTATTTTTTAAATTAACAAGTATTACTTATTATTATTTTTGAGAGGCCAAGAAGTAGTTAGCATGTGGGGTTATTAAGTGAAAGAGCAGAAGGTCAGATCATTCATTTAAATATGGGAACTGAAGAATGGACCAGTGCACTCACACAGGCTTGCACATATCCATGACTTCATTGCTGACCTGATCCTACTTATGTGTCAAATGGCCATTGGTTCCTAATGAGAAAGAAGGCCTCTTCATCCATCTGACCTCGATACAAATTTTGAGCTAATTTTATTTTGCAACTTCAATGAGTGTTTCATATATAGTATGAAGATTTACAAATATACTACTTTAAAAATTTCTCTTCATAGCTCAGGGTTCAGTATAGAAAGGAAAAGTTTGGATTTTACTTAATGGGGTTTAGAAGGCAATCACTGAAAAGACCTGATTTTATTGCAAACCTATAACATTATTACTCTGATAACATTATTCAGAGTCTCCAGCATCATCTCTTAAAGCTGCGTTTGGGAGAGGCTTTAAGTGTGAATGGTTTGTGTGTATTACTCATTTGAAAAACATGAAAAAATAATCCCCAATTGAAGGTTCTCTTTCTAGAACTCAAATATTTTAAAATAATTCTGGAGAAATTAAAATGAATAAGGAGATAGAGTCCATGACCTCAAGGAACTTTGAACATGGGCGGCTAGAAAAATGAATTTTTAATCATGTCAAAATGATAAATGCTATAACAAAGGTAAGCAAAAGGTGTAACGCAAGGCAACAAAAGAGCATCTCAGAGTGGCTGGGGCATCAAGACAGGCTCTCTGAGGGAAAAGAAAAGTAAGCCAAGACTTAAATTCAGACTTTACTAGCTGAAGAAATGCAAGGAGATTATTACAGGCTTCCCGTGCAAAGACATGAGAGTAAGGTGTCTTGTAGTGACTTTCTGTAGGAGTGGCTCAGAGGCATAAGGCTAGAAGAAGAAACTAGAGAAGTAAGTAAGCATATGACTCTTATTGTTAAAACTATAGAGTCATGTCAAGATTTTGTACATGTATTAGATATACATGATCAGATTTATGTTTAAAAAATTGCTGTGTAAAGAATAGATTAGAATGAGCCCAAACTAGTAGTAAGAAAATTAGTTAAGAGACTATTACAATAACTCAAATGATAATTAAAAAGGGCCTAAAGAAAGAAGTTTCAGAAATTGTGAAGGTTACAAAGAATCGGTAAGAAAATAATGGCCAAGTTAATTCAAAACAGAAATAAATGAGCTAGTAAACTCACAGAAGGCACAGATTTGTGGTTAAAATGTATGCTACAGCTGTTCCCATTGTTTTTGACAAATGAGAGCTATAGATGCTTGAAAAGGTGCTCTGTTCTCTGAAATTAAGTTCTTCTCTGGGAATACCAAATGACCATATTCTCAGTGCAGTATATTTCATATTTGCATGACACCATATAGCATATGCTGTCTGTATCCATCATCATGATGCAACTTCTAGTCTGTAAATTATGTTATTTTTTGTCAGCAGAGTGAGAACTAGTCATTAAAGGATGTGTAATTAAACCTCTACACCCCCGTTCTCATTCCCACTCTGGCAGGGGGTAAACCAGGGATCATTACTATTATCTGTGATTGCTCAGTGGAAATAGGTACAGGAGGAATTGGGAGTGCCACATTGATTTGCTATCACTGGTATTTGATTTGCTGGCATAAATTCCAAGTCTCTACATTTCTAATTGCTTTTGTGCATATTCTTGGGGTTTGATTAATGCCATCTGTTCACTGGATCAGCTGAATTGATTGAGTTTTAAAGGATGACAACAGTAATGTTGAAGATAGAAAGAAAGTGAAGGGAAATGCCAAAACACCACTTATGATGTATATTATTTTTAACTATCCACCTTTGGAAGCAGAAATATCCCTCTGAAGATAGTCCATGGCAAATAACAGTCTAAAGAAATTTGCCTAACCAACAGATGCTTGTAGGTGTTAGTCTGGGCCACTGTTTGCTGAATATATATGTTCAGTTATCTTCCTCTCCCCGCTCTCACACTTTTTCTTCTTCTCTTTCCCACTCCTCCTCTCATCATGTGGACATGTAGTTTGAGTGTTGCCACTGGCTTTTCCTTGAGCTCATTATTGTGAAAAGATGTGAGAGGAGGGAGGAGAAAAGTGCTGCCTTACTAAATAAATTATGTGGGCATATTCACCAACCATGAAACCTCCCAACAAGGCCTATTTTGAGGGTAGGTCTGACAGGGATCTGCCACCCACAGGGTACTTGGGAAAGCCCATTTGATTACAACACCCCCACCCATCTGTCCCCAGTCAGCTCTCTCGTTAACTCCATTAGTCCCCTGAAGCTGTAAATATGGGAAAAAGCTATTCAATTCATAGAGATGAGCCTTAAGACACAGAGCCCCAGTGGGAGAGAAAATATAGGAATCTAAATCTATACTGAACTATACTTGACTAAAAGAAACAGACTTTTTTTTTTTTTGCAGGAAAAAAAAAAGTTTATAGAAGAGAGAGTACTGAGTTATCTAGAGGAGGGGAAGGGAATGTTCTGAATTGGAGAGGGAAAAGAATAGAATTTTCAGAATGTCCAAGACAAGTGTGCCAGCTTCCCAATTTTGCCCAGGCAGACTCTCCTTATTTCAAGGTTGAAAGTGCAGGAGGTGAGCAATAGGGAGATGGTAAAGGACAGTGAAAAGGACGCATGCCGCACAGTTCCAGGTTGATTTAATTCTCGCTTGGAGACTATTTCCTATGGATGGACCTTGTAGAGTCAGTGTAAGTATAATATGAGTCACTCTATATAAAATGAACATGATGTGGGCATTCAATAATCATACCTGTTGTTATAATTGCTAATGAGACTCAACATGGATTCTCTCAGAATGAGTTCTAATATTAATTAGGGCAAAGATAACTACATTTTTCATTCTCAAGCAAAGATAAGGTTCCACTTTCCCTTCGTCTGAGTAATCAGAGAGCTGAGTGATTGTCAAAGCAATCAGAAATGTGTTCTTATTTAAACTCCTATATCTAAGGGACTGTGTGCAGCGTTAGTCTCCACCTGACTGAGAAACATGACCACGTGGATTTCTCACTTGATTCTGGGGCTCTGTCTCTGTCATAATATGATCACTGTTTCTGTGCCTTGGCCAGTGGAACTGCTTGCTGGAAAAAAAAAAAACAAAAAACAAAAAACAAACAAACAAAAAACTCACAAAGGGAGCCTCATAAGAGAGTGGAGAGAACAGTTTCATCTAGAAAAGAAAGAATCACATCCCCTCCAGAAAACTGAGCAGGCCCTTGCAGAAGATGTCAACACTATGGGGGAAGTATCCTTGGATAGACCTTGAGAGAATCAGTGACCCTGAACAGGAGTGTTCAAAAGGTGTTTCAGATACACTAAGCTCCACATTTGCAGGAGACGAAGGAAGATGAAGATAAAATTGGAAAATTGAGAGACTTGAATATCCTCTCTGTTTACTACTAAAGCCTGCTTTGTGTGAAAAGTAGAAGTGTTTCTTTGTTCTTGTCACTGTTGGGTTAAAATCAGGGGCTGGTACAATAATTGAGGAACTATAAATGCTTCTTCCACTTTTAACTGTCCCATTCATTCATTCAAAAAGTATTTATGAAATGAATACTATGCACGTACTTCCCTGTACATTCACAAAAACCTTTTGTTCACTTAAAATCAATTGACAAGGGGCAGGATTAGGGTTCTGGACCACATAGCTCCAGAAATAACAAAAGACAGTAATATCCCTTCAAAACAAAGCCACGGCACTGTGGTCTCTCCACTTTGTTCTTGCTTAATTTAGTGAGCACCTCTTCCCTTTCCCTAAATCCTTTCTCTCTGCTTCCTTATCTTCAACATGTCTTTTCCTTTGTTCCAACTTGCTTTCTTTCCGATGCTCCCTCCTTTCTTTTCCTCTTTCCTCCTCCCTCCCTTCTCCACGTTCTTCTTCTCTTTTCCTCTTCTTCATCTCTATCTCTCCTTTCTATCTCTCTTCTCTCATCCTGCCTGTTTCAGTAAAAGCATACAAAATGACTTGTTTTTATATTTTATGGTCGAAACTAATGCTTTTCAAACTTCACCGGAAAAAAAAAGGGTGCATTAGAAATCAGGGAATTCTGAGAGTTCAGCTTCAAGCAGCTGCTGAAGCATGTAATTTCTCGAACTTTATCTTAAACGCTTAGGCAAATTTGAATTCTGCTCCATATTATATCCATGTTTATGTTACAATAAAAATATTTTCCCCAAATTCCCAGCAAAGTTGATTTACTTAACCCATGGCAGAGGGCCACATATACTCAGGGGCACAGGCTTTTGTTGGCAGGATTTCCAGGGTTTCTTTCTCCCTACTATGCCTTCTAAGATTCCTAAATGAAGAACAACTTCCCTGTCTATCTTTTCATCTTGGAACAACAGATTGCTTCATTTCCCATCCATTGTGACTGTTATATGAGCTGCAGGTTATGATTAATCAATACAGGGCCGTGAGAAGATCTTATCTATTCACAGGAGGGAAGGAAACCCATAAGCCTACTGAGAGAACAGAAATGAAGCTTTTTGGAGGGACTGTGGATAAGAAGTCTGCTCATAGCTGCTCCAGTCTGTGCAGCACCCACTGTAGTTACTTGGCAATGTACTGCCACATCCACAAAATTTACCTTTGAGTGAATGAGCTCTGCCAGATGACAGGATTGGGGTCAACGAGGGCAGATTCTTTCTGATTGGAAACAGGTTGAGCTCACCAGGATATTAGAAGAGAGATTAATGCTTCTCATTTTACAACAATCAGGAACCTTTTGACACAATCAAAAGAAGGGAAACCAGAAGATTGGAATGTTGGAACATTGGAGATTAGAGATAAAGTTAAGTAATGTGTCTCTTCATTGGCAGTATTTCCAGGGTTTCCAAACCTACGCCCTGTTCTGGGTGAAACCTGATGAGGTCTCATTTTATTCCTCACCACAGCCCTATGGAAAAGTTGTTCTTCCCTCACTCTTCTGGCTTCAAATAACACTTACTACATGATTTGTTTTTATGCTTTTTGGGTAGAAGCTAATGCTTTTCAAACTTCTCCTCTGAAGTGCTATTTGCCAGGAAAAAAAAAAGTGCATGAAAATCCAGGGGATATAATCTTTAAAATATTCTAGAGTAAGAATCTGCTGGCTTGGATGGTTAGGTAATTTACCCAAGATAAAATAGATAGTAGATGCTCACACTGACATTATATCCTGTTATCCTGTTTCCCTGACTCTAAATGCATGCATTTTTTAAATTCTACCTATAGATTCTTTGAGCCCAAAGCTAAGGATGAGTTGTTCTTAAACTAGAGATGTTCAACTTTTCAGAGCCAGTCCTTCTCTCTGATCCATAGTGAGAAAAGCTTTATAACTCTAGACCTACAAATTAATCACCAATGTGCAGGTCACCTTATTCTAACCTTGCAGGTAGTCCTTTACCCATATCTAGAAGTCCCTATATGAAGTAGTTTCTATAGTAGTTTCTATAGGTCTAATCATTTATAAAAAAAGTGGATTATCTTACTTATTAGAGCTTGTGCCATCAACCCTTCTTGCTACTAACGGCCTTGTGGATTCTATCATCAGTGGTCACCATTAGCATGTCTGTTCCTATTTCACGCTCCCTATAGACCTTCCTCACT
>NW_011888868.1:3711826-3716977 GCF_000151845.1 Pteropus vampyrus | reverse complement strand
ACAAACTCCTGGGTGTTGGTACACGAGTCAGTGCTCCCTCAATAATCTCATACCTCTATTTCCCAACTTTCATAAGAGAAATAGAACTTGGCCTCCACCAGTAAGGCCCTCTCAGAGCTCCCTAATGTTAATTAACGTGACTAGAAGTGGCAAAAGATTACAAATTATATAATATTGTTGCATGTTGGGATTTGCTCTTGGTTTCTGATTCCGATTGGACTGTTAATTGTAACCACATGCTTGAGTGTTTGCTTAGAGTACTGTACATTAGAAAATCACATTTCATGTATATGTACACACCATATGAAAATAATTCCCATAGTAAATTCCAAATGTTCTTGTTTTGCATTCTTAATAGAATTTAGTATAATAAATAATTTAATGCACACACACACACACACACACACACACACACACACACACACATTTGTGTTATTATTAGTTTTCTTTCATGGTTAATATACCAGGTAGATTTTTACATGTGTATACACTCTACATGAACTACTTATTTTGGTAAATGTCAAAATGTATTATCCCTCAAGGTCAATATCGACTTGGATGTCACCTCTGTGAATATTTACCTCTCTGGATAATGAATTAAAATGGGCATTTGAATGAAAATTGATATATATTTATTTTCTTAAATTGAATGTATTTAGCCAAGAAGATGGATAAATGCTGTTGGGAGGTATGCAGAGGTGTTTCACTGTGGCTGCTTTGTTTTAGAGTGGCATTCAGTAAGCAGCTTTTGTATCTGATATACTGCGGTAATTTTTTTAACAGGTTTTTCACATGTTTTTTTAATCTAATGGACAGAATGCAAAACTTCAAATATGTTCAGCTTGACATTTCTGTAACATAATCAGGAGATAACGATACTTGAGCATATGGATAATAATTGTTCGTGAGATTAACAAGCACCTCAGCTTTGCAATTTATTTAGGCCAAGATACTGTTACCTAAGAAACACAAAGCCTCTTCCACAATGATCTAATTAAAGAGGAATACAGGAAGATATGTAAAATTACAAACTAGTTCCTCAGATTTTAAGGTATTAATTTGTTCTTTTGAAGTACCTTATGTCATTTCACATGTTTTAGAGACATGATATGTATGTCTGTGTGTGTATGCTATATGCTACTCACTTCTTTACTTAACAAATATAAGTACCACATGTTTAGGCATCTTTTAATATATCAAACAAGGTTGAGATTCTTTCTAAAATTGTGAGTCTATAATAGAAATATTTCATGTTCTTGTTATTACCGTTTTATCAATTTTGAGTAGTTTTATATTGACGTATATATACTGAGTAATCTGATTTTACAAGAACCAGTAAGACATTTCAATAAAAGTATAATTGTGGCAGGTGCTGTGTGCTGTTATATATGCATGGAATGTATATATGCTTTTCTGTATAAATATTCAAACGCATTGCTCTCTTGGTTGTGGCTTTTATAAACAAGATGGATTAGTTTAGCTGTCATATCAGCAAATCTTTTTTAGCCATTACGAGTCTGATAAAAGACCTGGACTTGGGAAAGAATATCATAATTAAGCATAGACTGTGACTTAGTAGTCAAGGGAATAAACCAATGTGAAAATTCATTAGTAAAGTTAATCCAAGAAACATCTGAGCAAGTGAAACAAAATCAATTCAAGGGAAGAATATATAACTCTATTGATGTTCTCGCCCTTGTTGATAACATTGTTTGGGGTAAAGATCTCTATGTTTTCTGTATAAATATCAATTGTTGTTGGAAAATTCAATTTGACTTATTGGGTTCCTATAGCTAAGTGTTTTGTAACTTCATTGGGAAAATGATGCCATTTTGTATATGGTGAAATAAAAATGCTTCAATTGGCCAATGAAAGTCCCATGTTACACATCATCCAATTCTCATCCCAGATTAGAAACTAAAGCCAAGATAGCACCTCTGCTTTTTTGTGTGTGCTAGGAAGGTTTGATTCCTAAAAGAAGCCAAAAACACTGGGAGGGTTATTTGTCCATCATTTATGTGAGAATGTACACACATGCCTGCACATAGTACACATAGGCATTCACTATTAGTTCGTATTTCTATCAGAAAAGAAATTAAACCTAGTAAGATTAGATCAACTAGAAGCAGTTCTGCCCCCAGGAAACATTTGGCAATATCGGTAGACATTTTCAGTTGTCACAACTGGGAGCTGTGTCTAGTGGGTAGAAGCCAGGGATATTAGTAAGCATCCAACAATGCACAGAAATGCACTCTACAACCAATAATTATCTAGCCCAAAATGTCAGGATAGCGAAAGTTTATAAAACTGTTTAGATCTGTCATTCATTATTCATCATGTGTTAATTGAAAACAAAACAAAAAACAAAACACAAAAAAGTCTGTCTTCTAACATCTAGTCCTATGCACATATTCTCAGATTAGAAGAAGAAATAAATCCTGGTTCTGATGTGGTCACTTCCTGGCTATGTGACTTCGTGTTAATCGTTACATATTTTTCCCAAGTAAGAGTGATGAGAACTGCCCTGACTATCTGTATAAAAGATGAAATAAGGAATGTTTCGGAGAAGCTGTACACACATATTTTTGATATATTTATATTTATTTTAATTTTTCGTTATTTGGAGGAGTAAAAGCCTAGCTGTACTGTCCCCATGGACTTTAACAAAGGATAACAGGGGTGATGTGGGCATAAAGTGAAGAGGAACCAAGGGGACATATCCTGGACCAGGAACTGCAAAGCTTAATTTCATATCATTTTTCATTTTTGTAGTCACCTCGTGGTTAAATTTCCAGTCTCATTTTAAAAAGCAACTGGTTAGGCCACCTTTAGCAGAGTGCCATGCAATAACTAAAGTCTGCTAGATAGTAAAGCACTTTCCAATTGTTTGTTTTACTTTTTTTCTTTTAATATGACCCCTCTAGCATACCTGTATATTTAAAAGTTCTAGGATGAAACTAAAGGTGAAAAAGTGGCCTATGCATGTGCTTCTGAGGTGACATAGGTACATGACTCAGGAAAGGCTGTAAATCAACCAATTCAGATGACATTTTCTACCTTATTTAGCAGCTTAATGATCAGTTAGATAAGGAAACTGTCTTCAGTTGCTTATCTGCTCTAATTCAATTTTTAATTTTTAAAATCAACTAGAAACAGACTTAATAGTCTTTGATTTGTCTTTTCAATGGAAATGAGATAATTGGCCTTGGCCTCTACTGGATTTCCACTTTTTGAAAAAGGCAGATTATAAAAGTCAGAGGCTGAAAGTTGGAAGATGGAGATGATTGGAGTTAATTGTAGTCTAGCCATGACCTATAAAACCTATGTAGAGCTCCACACTTCCTAAAAGCATTCCAGACAGGTGGCTGCTCCATCCTATTACTTATAAGTGCAGAATAATGACTTCACAGGACAGCTTATGTTCCTTCACAAAAACTATAATGATCATAGTATCCTTCCACTGTGCCATAATCTATCTCCTAGCAGCACCAAACCACTTCTCTGAGCTCTGCTCACTAGAGCATCTCAAACCAAAGCTCCTCCCTTTTCATCATGATCTTTCTATAAAACATTAAGGACAGCAACTCCATTTCTCTTGGTCTTCTGATATCACTTCTTTCCCTTTAATATATCAAATTTTTCCTATTACATGACTCTTCCTTTTTGGACTTCTCACCATCAGGTTCCCTTATTCTCCTTTGTCAATGCTCTATTCAAAATATTACATCCAGAATAGAACACAGTCCTTCCTCCATATTTGTTCTTATTGAGTGTGGGGGCCATAGTGTGGTGGACATAAGGAAACCTGGATTGCAGGGGAATTCAGGAAGGTTTTACAACATAAATTTTCAAGTCTAAAATGAGACAAGCTAGAAATCACCAAGAATTTATTATCTCCAGGATACTGTTGTCTCCTTTGTTTTTTATATTTTATTTTTTTATTTGTTTCAAGCATATAGTACATTGGTTAGACATTTTTATAGTTTATGAAATGATCCCCTTAATTGCAATTTCTCTCCTCTTGCTCTCCGCCTAGCCATTACATTAATGTGGTCTGCATTCCCTATGCTGTGCTCCCCATCCCCATGACCATCTATCAACTACTCATTTGTACTTCTTCAACCCTTCACCCTTTCTCCCAGCCCCTTATTCTCTAACCCCTTATTTTCTGGCCATCACCAGATTGTCCTCTATATTTGTGAGTCTGTTTTTGATTAGTTTGCTCTTGTTATTTCTTAGATTCCACATATAATTGAAATCATATAGTATTCATCTTTCTCTGTCTGACTTATTTTACTCAGCATAACAATCTCCAAGTCCATCCATGTCATTGCAAATGGTAGGATTTCATTTTTTAATGGCTGAGTAATATTCCATTGTGTATATGAACCATAACTTCTTTACTCAATCATCTGTTGGTGGGCATTTAGGCCGCTTCCATATCTTGGCTATTGTAAATTGTGCTGTTAGGAACATAGAGGTGCATAGATCTTTATGAATTGTTGTTTTGGTCTTCTTTGGTTAAATACCCAGAAGTGCAATTGGTGGGTCAAAAGGTATATTCATTTTTTTGAGAAACCACCAGACTATTTTCCATCGTGGCTGTACTAATTTGCAATCCCACCAACAGTGTATGAGAGTTCCCTTTTCTCCACATCCTCACCAACATTTGTTGTCCTTTGATTTATTGATGATAACCATTCTGACAGGTGTGAAATGATATCTCATTGTGGTTTTAATTTGAATTTCTCTGATGATTAGCGACCTTGGGTATCTTTTCACATGTCTATTGGCCATCTGTATTTCCTCTTTAGAGAAATATCTGTTCAGGTCTTCTGCCCATTTTTCAATTGGATTATTTGTTTTTGTTGTTATTGTTGTTCAGTTGTATGAGTTCTTTATATGTTCTGGATATTAACCTTTTATCAGATGTATCATAAACTAATATTTTCTCCCATTCAGTTGGTTGTCTTTTTATTGTGTTGATGGTTTCGTTTGCTGTACAAAAACTTTTTAGTTTGATGTAGTCCCATTTGTTTATATTTTTTGTTTGTTTCCCTTGTCCCAGGAGATGTGTCCAAAAAGAAATTACTATTAGCAATATCAGAGAGTTTGCTGCTTATGTTTTCTTTTAGAATTTTTATGGTTTTG
>NW_011888868.1:3709144-3711166 GCF_000151845.1 Pteropus vampyrus | reverse complement strand
AATGATGTTAGCTGTGGACTTGCTATACATGACTTTTATCATGTTGAGGTAAGTTTCTTCTCTACCCACTTTGTTGAGACTTTTTATCATAAATGGATGTTGAATTTTTGTCAAATGCTTTTTCTGTATCTCTTGAGTTGATCATTAGATTTTTATTCTTGGTTTTGCTGATGCTCTGAACCATGTTAATTATTTTGTGGATGTTGAACCACTGTTGCATCCCTGATATAAATCCAATCCAATTTCATCTTGACGTACAATCTTGTTAATATATTGTTGAATTTGGTTTGCTAGTTGGTTTTTTTTTTTGGTTTTTTTTTTTTTAGGAAATTTGCCCCTATGTTCATCAGGAATATTGGCTTCTAATTCCTTTTTTTTTTTTTTTTTTTTTTTTTACCTCTGTAATGACCCCATTTCCAAATTAGATCACATTCTGAGGCCCTGGGGATAAGGACTTCAGGATAATTCTAGCTTTGTAGAATGAGTTTATGAGTTCCTTCCTCTTCAATGTTTTGGACTAGTTTGAGAAAGCTTGGTATTAATTTCTTTTTAATCTTTGTAGAATTTACCTACGAAGCCACATGATCCTGGGCTTTTATGTGCTGGAAGTTTCTTGATTACTGCTTATTTTTATTGGTAGAAATCCATCTGTTTGAATTCTGTTTCTTCCTAGTTTAGTCTAATAAAGTTGTATGTTTCTAGAAATGTATCCATTTCTTCTAGATTGTCCAATTTGTTGGCATATAATTGCTCATAGTGTTCTTTAATGATCCTTGTATTTCTGTGGTGTCTGTTGTAATCTCTCCTCTTTCATTTCTGATTTTGTTTTTTTTTTTTAACTAATTATTTAATTAATTATTTTTATAGTGACATTGGTTAATGAAATCCAGTAAGTTTCAGGTGTACAATTTAACAGTAAGGCTTATATATATTGCATTGTGTGTTCACCTCCCATAGTAAGATTTCTTTAGGTCACCACATAGGTGACCCCTTTTACCCCAATATCTCCCTCCTCCCCCAACCCCTCCACCTTCTGGTAACCTATAATCTATTGTCCATGTCCATGAATTTCTGTTTGTTTGTCCTGTTCATTTGTTGCTTTTAGGTTTCTACCCACATATAAGTGATGTCATGTGATTTTCAACTTTTCCTGGCTGGCTTATTTCACTTAGCATGATTATCTTGAGGTTCATCTATGTTGTTGCAAATGGCAGTATTTCATCTCTTTTTATGGCTGAGTAATATTCCATTGTATATATGTAACACACCTCCTTTATCCAATCATCTATCGTAGCATACTTCTGTTGCTTCCATGTCCTGGCCACCGTGAATAAAGCTGCTATGGACATTGGTGTGCAAGTATCTTTTTGAATATGAGTTTTCAAGTCTTTGGGGTAAACAACCAGTAGAGGGATTGCTGGATCATACAGTAGATCATTTCTTAGTTGTTTGTGGAAATTCCATAATGTTTTCCAGAGTGACTGTACCAATTTGCAGTCCCACCAGCAGTGTGAGGGTTCATTTTTCTCTACATCTCCTCCAACATTTGTTATTATGTGTCCTGTTGATTATAACTATTCTAACAAGTATGGAATGAAAACTCCATTTCCCAGTAGCTAGTGATAATGCACATCTTTTCATGTATTTTGGACCATTTATATGTCCTCTGCCCATTTTTTGCTTGGATTGTTTGTTTTTTTTGTTGTTAGTGAGTTGTATGAGTTCTTTGTATATTTTCAATATTAGGCCCTTATTGGAGACATTGTTTGCAAATATATTTTCCCATTTGGATGGTTGTTTCTTTACCTTGCTGACGGTTTCTTTTGCTGAGCAGATTTTTGGTTTGATGTAGCCCCATTCATTTATTTTAGCTTTTACACCCCTTGCATTTGAGATCAAATTCATGAAATCGTCTTTAAGTCCAAGGTCCATGAGTTTAGTTCTTATGTTTTCTTCTATGCATCTTACTATTTCAGGTCTTATATTCAGGTCCTTAATCCATTTTGAGTTAATTTTGGTGTG
>NW_011888868.1:3668871-3707389 GCF_000151845.1 Pteropus vampyrus | reverse complement strand
CTCTTATATTTGTTGAGACTATCTCTGTGTAACAGTATGTGGTCAATCCTTGAGAATGTTTCATGTGCACTAGAGAAGAATGTATAAGCAGCTGTTTTGGAATGGAAGACTATAAATGTCAATTAAGTCCAGTTGATCTAAAGTGTCATTTAAGGATGTTATTCCCTTATTGATTTCCTGTTTGGATGATATGCCCATATCTGACAGTGGGGTATTTAGGTCTCCTATTACAATAATGTTTTGGTCTTTTTCCCTTTAGTTCAGTTAGTAATTTCTTTACATATTTTGGGGTTCCCTGATGGAGAGCACAGATATTAATAAGTGTTATGTCTTCTTGGTGCATGATTCCCTTTATTATTATGAAGTGTCCCTCAGTATCTTTCTTTATCTTTTTTATTTTGAAGTCTATTTCATCTGACATTAGTACCACTACTCCCGCTTTTCTCTGAATGCCATTTGCTTGAAATAGCATTTTCCACTCTTTCACTTTGAGTCTATATTTGTCTTTGGAGCTGAGATGTCTCTCCTGGAGACAGCATATGGTTGGGTTTTGTTTTTTGATCCAATCTGCAACTCTGTGCCTCTTTATTGGTGAGTTCAGTCCATTTACATTTAGAGTGATTATTGAAATATGAGGTTTTCCTGTAGCCATTTTATCTTTTGCTTTCTGTAGGTCTGTGGTTCCATTGCTTCCTTGTCCTTGTGTGTCTGTTTCCTTTTTATTTTTTGGTTGAGTTTGTGGGTTTTCCCTATGCTTCTTCTAGTTTTATGTTATATACTTCAGTTCTGAATCTTTAGCATGTGGTTACCATTACAAATATGTAGAGGATAGTGTGTGTGTGTACATATGTGTGTGTATATATAGTCTATTTTTCTTCTGCATGTTCCTTATCTGTATCCTCCTTTTCGAAGCTGGATCTTTGAATCTTCCCCTTTTCTGTCATTGTTGTCTCAATTTGTCCCTATGTATGCTGAACTTTCATTACTATCTTGCTATAGCAAATCTCTTTTTATTGTTTAAGCTTATAATGCCCTGTGTTTAGAAAGGGTTGCACTCCTCTGCTTCTATCTGCCTACTAGTCACCTTATTCATAGTTATGCATTTTTCTTTTTTTTGTCATTTTGTTTTAGGTGAGCTGACCCCTTTCAATATTTCCTGTAATGCAGGCCTCATAGTGGAGAATTTCCTCAATTTTTTTTTTTTTTTAATGTCTGGAAAGGTCTTTATTTTCCTTTATATCTAAAGAAGAGCTTTGCTAGATACATTATTCTTGGCTAGCAGTTTCTTCCATTTAATAGTTTGAATATTTGATTCTACTCCTTTCTGACTGGTAAGGTTTGTGCTGACAAATCTGACAATAGTCTAATGGGTTTTCCTTTATAGGCTACCATCTTCTTTTCCCTGGCTGTCCTGAGAATCAATTGTCATTGATTATTGACAATTTTATTACAAGATGTCCTGGAGAAGGCCTTTTTGGGTAGAGATCATTGGGTGTTCTGTTGACTTCTTGAATTCCAAGCTCCAGCTCATTCCTTAGATTTGGGAAATTCTCATCAACTATTTATCTTAAAATGCTTTCTAATCCCTGCTCCTTTTCCTCTCCTTCATGAATGCCCATTATTTATGTTTCCTCTCCTGATAGTATCAGCTAGTTCTTGTATTTCTCTATCATTGTTTTTCATTCTTTGGTTTTTCTCTTTTTCTTTTTGATTTATTTATAGATTTCTGTGTTTGAAATCACTTATCCTTTCCTCCATTTAGTCAACTCTATTTCCCAAGCTTGCTATTTCATTTTTCATCTCTTTCAGTGCATTCTTCATCTCTAGAAGTTCTATTCTGTTCTTTTTGAGAATTTTAATCTCCTTGCTAAAGAACTCATTATGCTGGCCTAGTTGTTTTTGTTTTGTTTTGTTTTGTTTTGTTTTGTTTTTTTGAATTCTTAAATTGTTGATATGAATTGTTTTGGATCTCATTGAGTTTTTTCAGAAGTACCATCTTGATTCCCTTCATTTAAATCACACATTTCTATGTCTTTAAGCTTATTTTCTGGAGATTTTTCTCTTTCTTTCTGAGCTGCCTTGTCACCTTGGTTGTTCACGGTGTTTAATGGACAGTTTTTCTGCCTGGGCATTAAGGGAAGTCTGCTTCCCCACCCCGCCCCCCACCCCCCGAAATAAGATTTATTATATAAAGGTCTCTCTTTAGCCTGTTGCAAAGAAGACATTTTTCTTTTGGTTTCCAGCCTCTTAGATCCCTGAATTATTAAAGTCTTAATAATTCCTTTATTTTTCTTATAGATATTCAATCACGCTTGCTGCCCTAAGTCTCAGTCCCTGTCAGTGTTAGCTACAGTTTTGGTAGCTTTTGCCCAGATTTCCCTGGGGCTCCATGGTGTTTGATCTTGGTGGATATGGAGGGAGGGGCCTTCTGGGATGGAAGCTGTGGCTCAGCCTCCTGTTTTGCAGCCACGGCTGGTAAAAATCAAGTATTGTTTCTCTTCTGTCCCTGCTTCTCTGCCATCCTCGCTTCTCTGCTTTCTGCCCTGATTCCTGGGCACTGCCACTGCGTGAAGTTCACAGCTCTCTCAAGCAGGGCTGTTCAGGGAATTCACTGAACCTTCACCCCTCCCCTTCCTCCTGCAGGGAGTTCTGGCTGTGAGAGGCAGCTTCTTTGTTTCTCCCAGTCCACCGCCTGACACTGGGGTTCTGACCTTTGGTAGCTCTTATGCACAGATCTCATGCTTAGACCTGCTGGTGTGCATGCTGGGTGTTTCTTGTTGAGTTTTAGATGTTTAGCTTAATGTTGTTTCAAGGAGAGAGATCTGAACACATCTCTCTGCCATGTTTCCGATGTCACCCCATTTCTGATTTTCTTTATTTGGGCTCTTTTTCTTATTTTCTTGATGAGTCTTGCTTGATGATTTTTAGTCAGTTCTTAGTTTCCTTGATCTTTTCTATTGTTTCCTAGAAAGCACAAATATGTTCTGGAGTAGAATATAAAATCTCATGGATTTTTTCAAATAAAATATGAGATTTCAAACATGTTTCTGGTTTCAAAATGTGTACCCAGAAGTTCAAGGTTAATGAGTTCACTCTTCTCTGACTTAGAGACTCCTCGGGAAAATATTTGTAAAGAGTATCCCTAAATCAATCTATTTGGACTTACATAAAGTTTTTTTAGCTTGGCCTCCAGTTGAAAATGTCTTTCTTGAACCCTCCCCCCTCTTTTTAAAGACAGTTACTAGATTGTTTTCAATGTAGAATATTATAGTGGTGTGTGTCTTATCTCATAGCACCCTCTAATAAGATAAAGGTACTATATGGGCAATGATAATATTAATACTCACTTTCTTTTTATTCTAATACCAATTTACAGACACACCTCCACTACTGGCTTTATGGGTTGTGAAAAAAGTGTAATGCAGTGATAATGACAGAAAGCTAATTTCTCTGCCCCAACTTCACTTATCCTAGCCTTCTCAAAGAAAGTCCTGCATGGACTCTGCATTAGGACTTTAAGGATTTTCATTTGTGTTTAAGAAGTGTTATGAATATCCAGATCCTGTGCACAAGTCACTGTGTATATATATATGCATCTGTGCATTTTTCTTGGATAAAGTTATGATGTTTCACTTTATTTCCAAAACACATCCATGACTCAGAAAAAAAAAATTGAAGAGGAAAAGGCACTGATCTTCATTTCCCAGCATGTCTTCAGTAAGGGGAGGGAACAGTCTGAATCTAAATGGAGTGATAGTGATTTTCACCTAAGTGTGCATGAGTGGCATATTCTCTTTCAGCTCCTGACAGGATGATGTGAGCTCTGCAGTGGGGTGGGGAGTGAAGGGTATGAGAAAGAGCCCCTCAAAGGGGAAATACTGTTTAGAATGTAAAATACAAGGACAGGAAAGAGAAACTAAAGATTTCACAATTTTGCCAAAGGCCAAATATGCACATCACAAACAAGCTGGAATTAATATGGATGAACATTTTTATATTACAAAGAATAGAGATTCAAAAAAAAAAATATTCAGAGGCTGTCCCTTTGTCCTTTACAAACTCTCCCCTGCCATCCTTTAACAAAGAAGAAACAGACAGACAAGAACAGCTTAATGTCAAAAATTTGCAAGTCTCTGAATATCCACCTGAAAAACAGCTGCCCCTTACTGAGAAATCACTGAACTTTAATTATTTTTATTGCATCAGAAGAAAGATGGCTAAGGTATACATTTTTTATTCAAATGTCAGGTGCCCAAAGAAATCACACTTCTACTAGGTCCAGTTACAGCATTAGGTGAATTTCGTACAAAAGAAGACAATTGGGTTCTGAATGTTAAAGGGACTTTCTAGAGAGAGAGGTGAAGAAAACATTTCACAATAGCCAAAGGCTCCACTGCAGAGCTTTGACATATCCTGTTCTCTTTTCAGAGGAAGCCAAAGAATGAGTGTGTGGTTGATCTGGAGAGAGAGATCTTGCTTTGGGCACATATTTTTTATTAGGTGGATACTGAGCTGGCCTTCAAAACCTCCAATGTAAGAGAATTATTTTATACTAAAATCTCAAAAATCTCTGAAACTGAACTTGAGAATGCAGCTTGTTCAAATCATCCTTTCTCGGTACCTACCATGGCCTAAGAATTAAATGTTTACTATGTGATACTATTAGTAAATACAAGAAAAACTATGAGGAAGGCCAAACATTTATGGGACACTTATTATAGACCAGAAACAATTCTGTTATTTGCATCTATTAGCACATTTAATATTCATGATAATTCTACATAATTATTTTATGTTGAACCCTAGTTTACAGATAAGAAAACAGAGGCATAGAGGGGTAAAGTCACTTGCCTCAGGTCATAGAGCTAGAAAGTGAAAAGGCAATCTAGCTCTAGGGCCCTCAATCTTCATGTCAAAGATTGACATTATAATCCACATCTGACAAAGGAATAAATGCGACTGGTTCAGGTCAAGAAATTTACCCAAGGTTAGTCACTGGTATACGATAAACTTGGCTTTGACCTAGGTCTGTCTGACTGCACATGCCTTTTCCCATTCAACATCTCTTCATACAACCTGTATCTTGCGTATCACTAAATATGTCCTAAAAGGGATATTGGTTTCTTAACTCTGGTGCCTGAACCCAATCAAGTGGATAAGATGAAGCTCAATTGGATTTTATTAAGTCTATCACTCTGAAACACTCCATGCCACATGTTGCCCTGGGCCTCTCTGCCATATAATTTTCTCCTGGGTGCTTGATACATTCCGGTGAAGCCAATGACTCAACTGTTAAAGGTATAAGCTATAGCCTCCTTACTCAGAAATGTGAAGTCTTCCACAAGCCAGCCTCTCTCCTTTTTCAGCTACATTATCCCATTCACTTGATACGCATTTATCAAGTGCCTATTGTGTACAGTCAGTATGTAATAGTGGTAAAGAGCCAGTCTTTGCCCTATGACGCTGTAAGTGAGGAAAAGTAATTTTATCTTGACCCTTCTAGGTTCTTGGCTGAAACACCCCTGTAATAAAAGACAGAATAAAAGGCTAAAAAACAATCAGAAGTTTAATAACTTATAACCTCCTGTATACATAGGAGATACCCAGTAAAAATGGGTAACTCCCCAAATTGGTCCAAGCTTTCTCCTTAAATACTTTTTTCAGCCAAGACAAAAGAATGTTGTTGGGGGTGGGGACAATTATGGGAATTTACCATGAAAAGCACACTGAAGAGGATAAGGCTGCTATGCAAATTTAAGTCCATGCCTTCTCTATTGATAAGAATTTATAGAAATTTAGTCTTATTTCTAGTATAGAGAGGGCGACACTCATGCAATTGGAGATATCCCACAAGAGGGTAATTTCCACTTGGTTTTCAGAGATTATCCTGTGTCTGCTGTTTCTTAAAATTAACCAGCTCAAAGAGGCATATTTTAGGGTTGTGTACTCTGCCCTCCTTCACCACTTGAGAACAGGGTCAGAGGCCCAAGGAACATTGTTTTTGTTTTTTTTTCTGCTGTCATTGTTTTCATTGCATTCCCTGCCCCTGCCTTTCATGTGCTTGCATGTAAACCGTTTCTCCTTTGCTTATCTCAGTCCCAGCCCTTGCCAAGCCTATGCTGAAACCTTTATTTCTCTCTTTTACACAGTACTGTTTCTCTGGGTCACTAACACATTTTGTCTGTATTACAATTTTTTTTTGTCGTATCTCTAATCCTCCCCAATAGGTTGTTCCTTGAAGTGAGAGCCACTTATTACCCATTTTGTAGTAGTAGTAATTTGTTCCCATTAAACAAGCAGCATGTGCAGTGAAGGTATGCTTTACAGAGCCAGACAGAGCCTAGATCCAATCCTAGCTCTAATCTAGAAATTTAACTGGGGAAAACCTCTTCACCACCCTTTCTGTATCAGTAAAATGAGAATTCTTTTTTCCCTCCTATTTTTTTTCAGTATATTTCTGCCAGCTATAGTGCTCATATGTTGTTTAATGGATGCCCTTTCCTTTTTCTTTGTATTTGGTAAGTGCTCGATAAAGAGTTTTGTTGTTTCTTCCTAAGGTAGATTTAAGGTCATAATACTCTTGTTTGCTTCTAATTTCTATTTAAAGGTTTGTTAGCTGGGTCGGCGGCAGGGGCAGGGGGGGGTGTGGAGGGTCCATGGATATCTGGTAAATGTGTACTTCCTTAAATTATTTGCAAAATTATCACAGGATAGTTGTATTTATCATACTTCCAAATGCGTACAAGTTAAAAATGACAAGGTTTATAAGGCTTTATCATTTTTGTTTACAAATGTTTCTTTTTGGACAACCTATATTTCTCTTTTAACCTGAGTCATCTAGACAGAAGTATTGTCAGTATGTGTGTCCACACACAAAGAGAAATGGCAAAGCCAGTGTTTTTGGGTCCCCCAGGTTCTGAACCATGTTGGACGGCCTAATAAGCCTACAGTAGAACTTGAACATAGTGTTTTTAGAGAATATCAGTAAGGCAAATATTTACACATATTTATTATTATGGGCATTATGCAAGATATTGAGTTACATCAAATTATTATTATTTTTTTCTTTAATGGCATGGTTTCTCCAAGCTTTTGCTATAGTATTGTGCAAGGAAGAAACTCTAAACAGAGAAAGTGTTTCCACATTTGCTTAACTGAACATCTCTACTTACATTATTGCTCTGCAGAAGCCACTTTGGAAAACACTGATTTGAGGGCTTTTTGATTCATCACTGTCATTGTCCCTGTAATCTCTTTTCTCTAGTGCCACCACTAGCCTCTGGATTTCTGTCTTCTCATTCCCTTTGAATGTTCTCCATATAGAAGGAGGTATAGTAGCACATCACTGCCATCATAGAATCCTCATCTCAATCTTTGATCTTTGGAGACAGATGAGGCCAATGATTCAGAAAGGTATGGTGCTTTATGTGTATCTCATGGAACATGAAGAGGTTGTTGTAGTTTGTGCATAAATCTTAAAGCTGACGTTCTCCCAAAAAGTGACTGGTATTTATTTTCAACCTGCACCATGCTACGTTGCCTTGCTTTGATAGATATTCTTAATACATTTAATTATTAAGAACACAAAATAACTAGATTCTATTAGCAAGATCTTAGAAAAGAAGGTGTGTTGGGATCACAATGATAAGTCACTATGCTTCTGGATTTTCTGGGGCTGTCCTGACATCCAATTTCCTAATGCATATGCTTACCTTCCATCTGTTCCCACCTGCGTGAGCTGCCCTTCTCCTTGACATGATACCTTTGACACACTGGCAGGGCTGTTGAGCAGCTTCAGGCACCAGTTCCTCTCAGATTTCAGGGCATAGCTCTGTGCTTTGATGAAGAATACTTCTGACTGAATTTCAATTTCTCTGAAATATCAATCTTACAAACTGTCTGCAGCTTTGGTTACACTTGGCATACTCTGCTCAGGGCACTGAAATAAAATTTATAGTAGAAACCAGCTCAGAAACACAAGCTCTCTTCAAAGTGTGTTATTTCTGAATGAAATAGGCACCAAGAGAACATCAATAGTGCTTAATCTTCGCTGGGTGGAGAGTTCTCTTGGACTGTAGCATGTTAAATATCCAGGGTTAACACGTAAAAGAGAAGTATGCACAATTGTTCAGTTGATCTAACATTACAGATAGCTGAGGTAGAATAGGAACAGATGTAATGATAAGTGACAAAATGTTTCCGGGTGGTATTACATCTTATGTGTACATCTACAATAATTTGAGGCCTTAACAATTACAAAAACCTAGTTTTCTTTCCATCTCTTTTGTCTTCTGAACACGCACACAGTTCTCATAGATAAACACAAATGTCCCATTAGACACATAAAGGTGGTCTGAAGTTTAGTTGTTTCTAGATAAAGATCTGATGCAAAGAGTGTCCCCAGGAGAAGCCCTGGCCTGCTTATAAGAGGGCCATCATTTGTTCATCAGAGGTACTACTTTTTACTTCTAAGGCAGAGTGTTACTAGTAAGGGCAACTATAGGGTGGTACCAGCTATCCAGAATATATTGAAAGTCAATGTTGCCTCTAGTGTTATACTATGGATTTTGGACATTTAAAATGGTTTATGATATGGACCCCAATCATAATGAACTTTCCATCTCTCGAAGAAGCTAAACTTAATTTTAGCAATAAATTATATGCTTTATAATGGGGGAGCAGAGGTATTAAAAGAGTATTGGTTTGAGAATTACGTAGAGTTGAGGCAGAATTCCAACTTAGATAATCTAAACAAGCACTCTCAGCTCCAGTTTTTTCATTTACACAAAATGACTGTAATGTAATGTCCATGTCACAGAGCTTTGGTAAAGGTCGAGGAAGACATCTAATTTACCCACTAGATACGTAGTCATCACGTAGAAATGCTAAGACTGTTTTGTTTTGTTTTATTTTCTTATGGCATTCTTCTGCAGCACAAAGAAAGATTTCTCAAACTATTTGTGAAGAACTAATACCTCCCTCACTCCTCTCTCTTGTGCCAACCATAGCAGGCTAATACTTTTATAAAATACAACAAAATGAACTACTAGAAAATTAGAATGAAGAAATAACAAAGATATAGAAAATAGAAGCCAAAATTTTACTATTATGTTCAACATAAAATATGAAGCCAGAGATTGCTTTAGGTTTCTCAATGTGCACTCTGCAGCTATGTGCCTATCTTATCCTGGACTGGTGACAAAGGGTCTAGAACCTCAACTAGTCTATAGTGTGGTCTGCAGGTCACACTTCAAGCAGCAAACTAAATGACAATGATATGGCTCTTAAGCATAATCTGATTAATAGTAGAAATTACCGAGTTAATCTGTTTAAAGCCTTGACTTCACCTCAATATGTACTGAAAGACCAACCTTCATTTGCAAGTGATAAGTAAAACCTGACCTAAGGAAGTAATCATTCATATACAGACATCAGGGACAGGAACTGGGGACTACCCAGAGTGGAGTTAACTAGGCCCACCACAAGAGATAAAGAATTAAAGGCATCCTGAACATTCCTCTCTTCTCTTTCAACCATGGGTCCCAGTATTCATAACAGAGAGGAAGTGGAATTAATGCATGTCTTTTGTAGCATAGAACTTTGTGTTGTATAAATTTTTATTCTAATTTCAATTCAAGAATTATTAATAATCATTGTGCTTTCTTGAGTAGCTACAAGACCCTTATTATCCTTGTTCTGGCTGACCTCTCTGAACTCAGCTCTCCTGCCTATCTCTACAATTAGCTTTGCATTTAATGTTCTAATTGTTCTGAACTCTTGGCAATTCCTTGCTCGCACCTCGTTTTTCATTCCTTTGTGTCTTCTTTTGTTCATGAATTTTTCTCTGCTTAGCCCAGCATCAATCCCTCCTTGCCTGACTGACTTCTAGTTATCCTTCAAGAATTACTTCAAATGTCTTCTAGAAAGTCTTCCCTGAATTTCCCTACCCTGGTCTGGGCTAGATGTCCCTGCTCTGTGTACTCACAGTTTCCTCTGCATACCTTGACTATTGAACCAACCATATTATTCTGAAACCATCTGTTTGTCCTCATTTCTTATTCATGAGCAAATGCCCAATGAATGTTTGAGAATTGGCCATAATTATGGTAGCTCTCATGGCCCTGTTGAGAGGCACTCAAGAATAGACCTACATACTGATAAGCAAAAAAAAAAATAAAAATAAAAATTGTACAAATTTGGCTGAGGCAAAGCAGAACCAAAGATTATCAGGTTCACCCATAAGTTAAACAAGAACTGCATATTCAAGGCAATCTCTGTATGCAGCCCTTCTTTCTCTTAGCCTTGGTTCTCCTTTGATATAAACTAAATACTTACACATGCATTTCTGCTCCCATCAATTAATCACCATTAGCTATCAGGACAAAGTCACCACTTTGGGGAAGCAAAGAACATAAGAGACACCGGTCCTGGTCTAGAATAATGGACAAAGCACTAGGTTTTGATTGAAGTTTTGGCCTTGCTACTTACAAGCTCAACAAACTGTTGAACTTTCTGGCTCTCTGTTGTCTCAACTGAAACAACAACAACAACAACAACAACAACAGCAACAACAACAACAACAAAAACATGGTAATAACCAATGCCTTAGGATTAGTTTGAGGATTAAGTGGCATGATTTATATAAATACCTGGTACAATGTCAGGCACAGTAAATGGTGGCCATTGTAATTTGAGGCAGCCATTTTTATTCTAGTTAAAAGCTCACTTATGTTATTTTACTATATGATTTTTCACATCTTAGTGTTGCATTACTAGGAAGTAAATTCTGGAGGGAATAAACTGAAGGCCCATCACAGCATGCCTCTACTCATCTTAAAATAGTACTTGTAAATAATAAAAATACATCATATCTCAGGAATTGTTTCTTAGTCTTTCTTGTATCATAAAGATTTTGGAAAATCTGAGTTTTTCCAAATTGGGAGTCCATGCCAGAGAACTATTACAGAACAACATGAAGGCAAGGAAAGATGTCAGAATGATTTATTGTATGAGAATAACTTCATATTGGCATTAGAAACCAGTGTAGATTATACAGCGTGGTTATAGATACAGACATAATAGATTATACTTACTGTAGTTACAGATACAGATCTAGATACTTCAGCTAGCCTAGAGGACCACCAAGGAAGCAAAGCAGAGGGTCAATGAAATATCTACATTTGAGCATAAAACAGATTGGTACCCTTTGCCATCTCCTGAGAAAATATGTGCTCTTGGCTTTTTGTCCAGATGTTTGGCTTGATTTCCTTTTTAAGATATGTATCTGGGAGAGGAGGGATCTGGGAATTTGGGCAATAGGAAAATACTTTTGGTTTTCCCAATGGACTATGATGGGGAAAAATAGTAAGCGTTGTTAAAAATATTAAAGAATAAATTATAGTTACTGCATTAGGGTCCTTGGGCCCCCAGGACCCTGTTCTCCTGCTCATGACAAAGGTGTACCAAGATCATGCTTCAAAAAGGTCAAGGTAACCTGACACTTAGTGTAATTGGCAATGCCATTACCCTCCTCTAGTAGCCTGGTTTAAAGTTGCTGGAGACAAGACTTATGAAAAATGAAGGGGCCAGAAAACATGAGGAAGGAAGAAAATTTAAGTTCCTCGGGGATATTATTGCGGCTCAAGTCCCACATTTACTATAGCAAATTATGGCTGCAGGCACCTTGGTAGCTATTCTTCTCAAAACTCCCTGGACTATGGAAAATACATAACACAGCATCCAAGCCCTTTCCTTTTGTTCTTTAGCAAAATTGCTTTCCTCCTTCTGACTTCACTGAAAAATAATACTTGACTTTTCTATTTGCTTCCTTGCAACAGCCCCAGAATTTATCCCTTGACTTCTAAAAATCTTTCCTGCCATCAGGACAAAGAGAAGAGCTATTCTTGTTATACACAGAGGGGCTCTCATTAGAAAGTGCATGTTGACGTATCACCACTAAACATATACCTACAAGAGTTTATGGACTGGAACCAAATGGGTGAGAGTATAAACTTACAACTCTGTGTTTTCTAATTGTGTTACCTTGGCCAAAATGGTCATGAGCTCTACCCATGTTAAGATTAGACATAGTGTATATAAAATCTCTTCCCAACACAGAGAAGGAGCCAACCAAATGTTGTTCCCCCTCTCCTGACATCATGATATAATTGAATATGAGTATTTGTAAGTCTAAAATAGAATGCTTAGTGACGGTAGTGGTGATTTTCTGCCTTGAAAACCCTTGACAAATGATGAAATTCAACTTTTACGATCTTTCCAGACTGATCATCCAACTCCACTTTCTAACATCCCCTGATAATATCCTCCTCCTCCTCTTCATCTCCTTCAACACTTCCATGTTCACTTACAACCTCTTTGTTGTTGGTTGCTTATCTCTCCTGGAATGTTTTTTCTCCCTCTTCTCCACCAGTTCACATTCTGTTCAACTTTCACAGTTTACCTCAACCCTCACATCTTCTTAAACCCCCCAGAATGTTTGAATATAGCTATTCTTAACCAGTAGTTTGTGATCATTCTGGCAGAAGTTATCTAAAGTGGACATCCGGCTTTCTCATAAGTTGTTGAGAGTTACCTGACCATCAAAATCGAGACAATTTGAGATCCTTTGTCCCTATCCTGATCTGAACCACTTAAACTGTCTGACCCTATTTCTGCTATTCTCCATCACCCACCACTCCATATCCTCTTAAAAGGTTATTCCCATTTTCATTTCATTTTGTTTAAGCCACTATTTTATTTTATTTTATTTTATTTTTTTTACCACCAGACCACATTATTTTCAGGCAATATCTCCCAAGTCACCAAGAAAGTATAAAAATAGAAGTCATCTATCTGGTAAGACATGCCTGAACTCTTCCCCTTCCCACTTAACAACATGCTTATTTCTGTACTTGATTCATTTTCCATAATTGTTCCCATGCTGACTGTCATGGCTATGAATTTGGCTTCCCCTGTGACCATAGAAATAACACCTCTCTGTCTGCCTCTCCTGTGTCTTCATCTTCTCCCTCTCTGCTGACTCTTTCCCCTTTGATAGAGAGGTATCGCCGAAGACAAAAGTAAACTGAATTACTTTTGTCTTCGGCGATACCTCTCTATCCTAGCTTTCCTCCTGTCTATTTCTGGTTATCTTTTTTTTTTTTTAAACACATTTCTCTCTTCTGTCACATACTATGTTATTCAAAAGTCTATGCTGTCTTTGATTTTTTTGTGTTCTATACTCATCCAGACTCTGACTTAGCTAACACTAATAGCTTGAACATTACTAAACGCCCATGTCCAATACTGATTTCTTGAACTCTATTACATGAAATGACATCACAATTTGGAAGGAACACGGACAAAAAGAATGCCTATTCTGAGCTCATCTATTTCTTCAAACAAGAATGCACATTCCCCCACTGCATAGCAGCACCAGTTTTCAGGAGACTTCTTTGATTCTTTCCTCTTCCTTGTCCCCTACATCTAATAAATTAACAAGTTCAGCCTCATTTCATGGATGTATAACTTCTTAACTGGGTTATGGAAATAACCTACTCAGGCATCAATCTACCCCCATTTTTTGAGTTTCTGATCCAAACTGTAAATGGACAAATGTGGCCAACTCTCCAAGTTAAAACATTTTAGCAGTTCCTGCACAACAATGGCTTTTAGAATTGTGACAATAGCTAGAAATGCCAGAAATTCCAGAAGGACCAGAAGTAAAATAGCCTGGAAAGATTGTTTAACTTGCTGATTCCTAGACTTAGACTCAAGCTCCTTGAATCAGAATCTCCCAGCTTGATGATGCTTATGCACACTAAAGTTTGGGAGCCTATAATTCCAGAATGAAGACCTGATTCAATAGAATGTTACATAAGGCTTTGTGTAATCTAGCTTCTGGCTGCCTCTCTGATCTCATTTTCAACCATCCAGCTGTATGACTTACATACCTGTCACATGGCTTGACCCTTCATACCACTATGTCTTTGCAAAATGTCAAAGTCCTTCCACTTCTGGTTCACCTACCATGCATTTTCATTCTTCTAAGACTAGCTCACATCAAACATCTCTCCTTTAGTAGGGCTTCCCAGTGTCTCTTATTTACATCCATTTAATTTGAAACATGTTTATCTTCCTTGCTTCCATAAATCCAGGGATATCAGTAGGTCCCTGTGCTATCTCAAAGTCAAAAGTATTGTACATATTTTACTGTCTTTAATTGTTTATTTGTCAGTCTTCCCCACCAAACTAGAAACTTCCTAGTACTTAAATATGATTCATGGCATGTTATTACATGCTAAAAAAATTATTCATTGATTGAAGATTTCTCTCTTTAAATTACCATGTTTTCTGGCAGTTTCTTACCAGTCCTATGGGCTAAATCTTGTCTATTAACGACCTTGTATGCAAGGTTTTCATTCTCCTGTTCAGTCCTGATACTTCTGAGTAAGTGCTTTTGCAAGCTGCTTCCTGCTGATCCAATCTGTCAGGAATATTTAATTGGCCTTGTACCTGTTCTTCTGGTATTCTATAAGGTAAATTATTGTCCCATCTATTCTAGTGATGGAATTTAATTCTTATCTTGCAGAGTTTTTTTTTTAAGTTATAGAAGTAAAATTATTAACAATGTTATTGCCAAAATGTTATTGCAGTTTTAGCTACTAATCTATTTATTGTTCTTTGCTTATAAGTAATAGAAATGAAATGTATTTTCAATATCATTCTTGCACTTTTTACTTATTGTATTTATTCTTTACTCTTACCTTAAGCAGTAAAATTTCTCTTAGCAGTGTTATTAAAATTTTCAAAAACTAATGGACTCATTAAATTCCTTTGTATTCTAAAGCCTTAACTATAAAATGGATTCACTGTTTATTGAAATGACATATATACACCACATACATGTGAGCAAATAGTAAAATCATGTAAAGCCTCAAATCATACAAATTTCCTTAGAAAATTATGCTTTAGTTTTATCTCTTCAAAGGGAAGCCATGTGCTACACTAGAATGGATACAACCTTTCAAGCCAGACTAGCAAAGTAGGATGCTGACTCTGTAAGGTGTTAGCTATGTGATCATGCAGAGAGGATCATCTCTGACCCTCAGGGTTTCCTTCTATAAAATGGAGATAATGATGGGAACTGTGTAGGACTATGGTGATAGAGGTAAATATAACTTGGATTGCCTGTTGTGATACTTAACACATATTAGGCACTCAATAAATATATTTCCTGTCTTTATATGTTTTATATCATGGTGGTAAGCAGATCTGTTTTTCATAGAGCCTTTAAGAAGAAATTGAGAAACAACTATCCTCATTTCTCTGACTTTTTTTTTTTTTTTTTGGTTAGACTATCTTCTGTCTGGCATCACTGTAAAATTATTCAGTATATGTGTGACTCCAGTGTTTCAACAAGATGGCAAGTTCCTCAAAGACAAGAGCTAATTGATGCTAACACAGAGTTTGTGCTCAGTAAATAAAAAATATCTGATGGATACAATACAAAAATTCAGGAAGGGCATTATGTAATGGAAGTCAGTCACAAATCTTGTCAATCCTATGAACTTCAGATGCCCTACATACTTCGTTCCATTTATAAAGACATCAATCCAGACCAAGCTGTCATCTTTGCATACTGAGATTACTACCGCAGACTTCTCACTGGTCTCTTGCATCCATGCACTTTTCATTCCTCTTTTATTCTCTACCATACAAATCTGATATTATCATTCCTTGGCTT
Organism: Pteropus vampyrus; assembly: GCF_000151845.1. NCBI lineage: Eukaryota > Metazoa > Chordata > Mammalia > Chiroptera > Pteropodidae > Pteropus > Pteropus vampyrus. Next base: position 3,691,644 of record NW_011888868.1, on the reverse strand, counting down.
AAAAACAACAGCAACAACAACAACAACAACAACAACAAAAACATTTCAATTGTAGCTCATATCTCTTTGATAATGTCAAAACTCCTTAAATTACCTTGCAAAGATGTCAATCATTATATTTCTGTCTATATATTTCACATAATTATTCACTATTCCTTCACCCCTCCCATGACCAGACATGGCCTCAGTGCCAATCTTACTAAGGCATGCGTGTACTTGTTTGCCCTTTGGCTCTCATACATGCTATTCCCTCATGACAGTCTAATTTCTATTATTTTTTAGATTTTGGCTACAATGGTGCTGCTTGTGAAAGTTCTCTTCTGTCCCTAGTTTAGATTGTTCCCCTCTGCTAGATGCTACAGTGATCCTTCTGTACTCACTTTTTTTCATTCTAGAATAATTGTTCATGTCTCTTTATTCTTGTAGGTTCTTGTCTGCCTTGCTCACTGTTGTAATCCCTAGTGCCTACCTAGAGTGAGTTCCTCATATTTGCTGAAGAGATGGCTATATGAGATCATGGATAATCAAGCAGATAATCCTGAACATAATAGCTGGTTAGGGAAGGCACAGATACAGATGTTTAGTAAGAGTGCTTAAAATTCCAGCAAAAGAATAGCAACTCAGTGCTATGTCCTAAGAGTCAATAAATATATGTGTAATTTTTTGAAAACTCGTGCAGTCCCTGACTCAGACCTAGTCATGTTCTTCTTGGCCAATTCCACCCCAGTTTGTCCTGCCTGGTCCCTATGAGATACAGAGATAATTATTCAACGTAATTTTTTTTGATACAAAGAACAAGAGGTCTGTGTCCACAGCCACAGGTGAGCCAGAGTATCAGTATAGACATCAATAAGTCACAAAGAGCTGAGCTCAGAAGCTAGCTGGACAGATTTCAAACTGCCTTACTTTGGCCTAGTGTATAAATCTCTTGGGTGTCTGTTTTCATATCTTGAAAGTGAAACTAATATTAATTGTTTTAAAGTGTTGTATAAATACAGGCTTTTTGTGCATAACAGTGACTATAATGCCTGGGAAAATGAAATTTGTCATTATAATAACACAAAAGATCCTAATTTAGAACATGGGAAGAATGGTGGTAGCAACCAACAGAAATAGGAATTCAAGTACTGAGAAATAGCCACTTCCTTTCATGGTTGGTGTTCTCAGTTTAACATGGTTAAGCTATAATCCACAAACTAGATGATTCATAATCAAAAGTGAAAAATCCAATTTAGTTCACAGTATTGATACTAATGTTAGTTTCCATCTGGAGGTTTACCAGCTTAAAATCCATCTGTTTTATAAAGCTAAAAGAAGATGCTGTATTCACAGCCTGATTTTGGTTTCAAATTGAGGAATACTTTCTGAAGCTATTAACAGTAATTGGATATGCTCTCGAGGTAAAATATCAAAGCAGCTATTGCTACAATGAGAGGAATGTCTCCCTGTAGCTGTCTCGGTGCTGAGATTCTAACATATTCACTCAGTTACCATGAGTATTGTTGTGACAATGTCTGTGAAGCAGAAGTGGGAAAGATGAGAAGTGGGGAGGGGCAGTGAGGATGGGGTTTGGGGTACAAGGATGTTTAGCAGTGGGGCACCATGTGGGAGACACGGCATTTTTTCCCTCATAGCTAGTGCCCACCTAGAGTGGGTTCCTCATATTTGCTGAAGAGATGGCTATATGAGATCATGGATAATCAGGCAGATAATCCTGAACATAATAACTGGTTAGGGAAGGCACAGACACAGATGTTAGAAGAGGGTTATAGACAGTGGACACTAATACTAAACCTCTGAAACACTTCTGTTTATTCCAAATGATTTCACTTTAGCCTTGAGCAGAGTATAAGCCCAGGTTATTTTTTTTTTAATTATTGTATTTTCTGAAATCTATGATAGACTTTATATCATTGTAATTTTTGGAGATTAGAGTATGCATATTTAATCTAGTGATGAGTTTTTGTCTCTGAGAACTATTACTAATTTAATGATCAATGGCATCTGAACATTGAATAAATATGGAATATGCTCTTCTAGGTGGCCAAGTTCCCAATTATTAGGAGAACATATAATTCCATTAATGTGCATGGAACCTTTGATGAAGAAGCATCTTAGACCCCTCCTCTGTGGTACATTTTTTATTCTGACAATGCTGTTAACTGGCACTGAACCCACATAATTATAATACAAAATACTTTTATTGTTTTCTCATTATTGAAAATCAGAACATTGGAAAACACAAAACAAAAAGAAGATGAAAATAAACACTATAAACCTGCTAGCCATAGAAAATTATGAATCATTCCTTGAACCATATGCTTCCTGAACATTTTTTATGCACTGTCAAAACGATTTAATGGTACTGTCTTTTTAATACATCAATATATGTGAACGTATTTCCATGTCAATACATTTGTTTACAACCTCATTTTAAATGGCCAAATAGTACTCCACTATGCAAATGTGCTACTGTTTTTAAGCAAGTTCCAGATTACACTCTATTGTAACTGTCTATTCACCTCTTGGTTATACCACAAGCATCAATAAGTCAAGAGCTATATCTTATTCAAATCCGTATTTCAGGTGCCTTATACTTGTTAGGTACACAATAAATGTTTTGGATTTAAATTAACCCTTTAAATAAAAAAGATACTTGAGATAATGTGCAAACTCTAGGAAGATAACATTAGTTTCCTGTAGCTGCTGCAAATTACCACAAACTTGATTTCTTAAAATAGTAGAAATGTATTCTCTCACGGTTTTTGAGTCCAGAAATCTAAAATAAGTATAACTGGGATAAAAATAAGGTTTTGGCAGGACAAGCTCCCACTGGAGGTTCTAGGGGAGAATCTGTTCCTTACCTCTTCCAGTTTAAGAAGGAGCCATTATTCCTTGACTGTGGCTACATCCCACCAGTCTCTGCCTCTGAAGTCACATTGCCTCCTCCTTATCTGTGTGTAAAATCTCCCTCTGCCTCTCTCTTGTAAAGATAAATATGGTTGCATTTAGATCTCATCCAGATAATCCGGGAAAATCTCTGTCTCTCAATATTGTTAACTTAATCACATCTGCAAAGACCATTCCTCCCTGCCCGCCCCCCACCCCATATAAGACAAATTTATAAACTCTCAAAAGTAGGACATGGATATCTTTTTTCTTTTGAGGAAGGGAGTATTTTTTTTTGGCTCACCACTAATAACATATAAATTCAGCCACAGCTTTTAATCATAGATTGTGTTTTTTAGAAAAACTTATTAAGGGTAAGAAGAGTGTGTAGGAAGGTTAGATATTATTGTTCAAAACATCTTTTTCTTAAAATGATTGGATGTTTGGTGAAATGAGGGCTACTATTTTTCCTATAATTAGATTGATTTAAAATCCTCAGTGACATTATTTGAAACAAAAACTTTACATTTACTTTTATTTATAAATAAATGTGGTGGGTATAGTCTAGACATAGATAATCCTGTGGTAGTTAAGCAGAGAAGGTGAGAGAAGTAAAAACAAAACAAAACAAAAAGAATCCAGTGAGAGCAAGAAGAAAGTTGAGAGGACTGCTGCACAGGGAGAACAATGCAGAAACACAAGATGGCACCCAGAGAAACATTCAGTTCTGTCATTCTGTCTCCTTTTCTTTCAGCCTAGGATCTCTGGAGCTTTGAAATAGGGTTTACTAGCCTGTGATTGATATTGTGAGTAGAGAATGAAAAGTAGGGGAAATGGGTAAAGCAGGATCTGTAAATCCCATGATCTTTTGTCTTGTATTTCCAACAATTACCTTGATGTCAGATCCATCGATAATAATAATTTATTGCCATCATTATTATTTGTGCAATTTTTAGTATTACTGTTACTTTAGTATTACTCTTATTATTCTTAATATTCATTTACAGTGGGCAAGGCATTGTGCTATCCACTTTACATAGTTTATGTCATTTAACCTTCATAACAATGCAGGCAGTTCTCCCTTTGTGTAATCTGAAATCGCACAAAGCAGACTCAATAATCAATGGAGAAAAGTACAATTATTCCATGACTTTAAAAAAATTACTTTCAAACATAAACCTTCTTATGGTTGTTTTTAAATGTAAAGGGCTATGAAAAAAACGTAATAATCATATTTATTTAGTACACTTTATGAGAACTAAAATATTTTATTTCTTTGCAGAAAACTTACTAAGAATAGTTTGAGCAGTGCTTGCTGTCTGCTCTTTATATTGCTTACATCATGGAGCAATCAATCAACTTTTCTAAGCCTTGGTGAATTGTCATACTGCTTTCTCAGTTTAGATCAAGGTCTAATATTTTATCTGCACTTTCAATGTCATGAATTATCTCTGAATGTGGATTATTTTTGTCATTATCACTTCTTCTAGGATGTCATCACAACTGATTTTCTCATTTATGTCGACAAGTTTGCCTTCACAAAGTTCCTCTCTTCATACCTTGTCTCTTGAAAGGCAGCAGTGTCAACATCTTCGAGGTCATCTGTTTGTTCTGTAACTTCATTTGCATTCAAATTGGATTTCATTTTCAGTGTTCACACTATTCATATCTTTATTGAAATTTCATCTTTGTTGCCCCATTCTCTCTTTCGATGATCACTTTCATAAAATGCCACATTTGTATCACTAGGACAAGAAAACATGACTACACATATTACTGTCTGTGAACTGAATAACAGATGGACAGTGACCAATCAATCACCAGTAGACTTTGAGAAAAGTGATGTGATTGGCCACCGACCAGAAACTCATCTGTTAGTTATGTGATTGCTTATGGACTGGCAGCCAAGTTTGGACTGAAGAGCTGGCAGCCAAGTTTGTACTTTGTGCAATTACTTACAGTTAGAACCATGTTGTTGGAGAACTTTGTTGTTTATCAAACTGTAGTAGGTAAAATGTGTGCATGTCAAAACTTTGAAAAGTAAGGACTGCCTGCATGTGAAGTAGGGGATATTATTTTGGCCATTTTATGAAATAATTGAGACTAAGTAAGATTAAATAATTTACCCAAGATATTAATTGGCAAACCAGGAATTACAATTTAGGCAGCCTCACTCCAGATACCAGAGCTTAACCTTTATATTCTTTGGCTTCAGCCTTGATCTTATATCTACAACCCTCTCAACAATTAGATAAACTCCGATTGCTGATCGCAGTCAGCTCTACTTCTTGGGAAGATAGTTCATTTTGCAGCATGTCTAGTCTAGAAAGACCTTATTCTCGCTATTAGCTGTCTCTGGCTTCTCAATTTTCTTGAGACTACGAGGAAGACATTGGAGAAACTGTAGAACAAGTATGACACTTCACATTTGATGCTTTTTCTTGTCTCTTCAATCCCCTGATTATATTCACTTGGCTGAAAATGTCAAGCTTATCCTTCATTTTCCTTCTTCAATGGAGTATATTAGATCCTGTCGGAACTGCCCTTCTGCATTTGTATGTTTCCACAAACACCTTGTTGGTGTGTTTGAATCTCTCACTCATTTCTGCCAGCAGAAGAGGACTATATGCAACCCTCTTTTCTCCTCAGGTAGTTTATTTGAAGTTTTGTATTTATAGGAGAATGAATCAACTCTCATTCTCTAAGACATGAGATAAGCCTGAACATTTGGGGCTGGAAGCTATCAAGTTGGTGCACAATTGTTGAGAAGACTGAAGGGGAAGAAGCTATCTCTTCTGCTGAGCTAGCAAGCCTCTACTCTTTTCATAAAGCCAACCTGAACATTGTCTTCTCTGTTTTTATTATCATTTTCCAAAAGAAATAACAAATTTAAAAACTATTATTTAGAAAGAAATTATTAATTGTTCCAAAATGGTGGTGCTAGAGTTGCAGCCAGCATAATACGATAAAAGAAATAGTTCTAGGTATGAAAGCCGTGGATCTGCCTGTGAAAGTCAACTCCGTCACTTTGCATCTCAATAACTCAAGAAAAGGCTGGACATTATAGAACGTCAGAGATCGCTTCTATAAGAAAAGCTCAAACTGTCATTATTAGTATCAGTAAAGATTAAAAGATTGTTCACGTGAAGTGCCTGGCACATATAATGGTCAATCAAAAGTCAAGCATTATTGAAACTTGGAAGAGTGGGGCACAGTGTCATATATAATTATATGCAAAGGTTTTTTTTATTCATTTATTTATTAACGTAGAAAACTTTTCTAGTATCCTCTGATATCTGTGTTCTAATCATTATTGTGAGCAATGCTATAGACCAATTTATTAACTGCATTCTAGGTAGCATGTTTCCAAATTAGTCTCAATGTAATCCAATTTAATGTGACAGGTATAGTCAGAAATTCTTAGAATTGTAAACTTTGTATGGGAAGAGGTCCTTAGATTGTCTTCCTAAGCTTAGCTCTCTGACATATCTCCCAAATTCATACTCCAGATCCAGTTTCCTGACATTTATATTGTCAAATTATTAGGAGATTTTGCTTGAGACTTCCCTATGTACCTGTGGCACCATAATAATGTCTGATGAACTAAGCACATAGGCAAGGATATGTTGACATAGGCTCTGGGCCCTACAAATATTCACTACAAGAACCTTGAACTTTTGTCACCTAGGATCAGACCTTGAATCCCTTCTCCTTATTCTTTAAGCTCTGTATCTGTATTCAGTGTCCTCTTATTGTCATTGTGCTTTGGGTTTGAACTGGTCTTCTTCACCCTTAGTCTCTGAGTAAACAGATGGACAAATGAGATTTAAGTCTCTAATATCAGCTTTGGAGGAAGTTGGTAGAATCAGGCTAAATTCTCTATGGTGTGTAAAACAACTTGACTTGAATTACCTTTGGGAAGTTATGGGTTTGACAGTGCTTTAAAAGGATTCAAACTGAGAGCTATTCCTTCAGTCTACATTGCTGTAAGCATTACACAACACAATGAGGGCATTTTGACATGGTTCTCCAATTCTTTACAAAACCTACCTCAAGATTCCATGGTAAGGTTGAAGGAACAATGGCAACAGAGTCAAAATATATTATCTGTAGAGTCAACTCAAGCAATATATGTTTATATCAAAAATAAAATATTATTAGCAAATATAGAGAAACAATAAAGAAAATGGCAAACGAAACCTAGAATTCTACCTTTGAAAGGGCAACTATTCTTCAAATTATAGTATATAGTCATTGAATTGTATTTTCTTGTGATTATACGTACATTTATTCCTGCAGATAATATGTTTACAAACAGAATCATGGTCTGCATATTGAAATGCAGCCTATTGTTTTTGTTCAACAATATGTTGTGAACATCTTTCTACATCTGTAAACATATTTTTATGTGTTCTTAACAGTTTATTGTATATAGGCATGATAATTTTATTTGTACATATCCTTAATTATACTCTTTATATAAACTCTTAGAAAAAAAATCTGAGTTAAATTTTATAAAAACATTCTAAGGTGCAGATAGTTATAGAGTGGTCTGGGTTCAAATTTCTGTCTCCCTGCTTACTGATCATATGTTGTTAGTTCTTAATTTCAAATTATTTTTTGGCCCAAATACATTGGTTTTATTCTCCAAAGGATTATTTTAATATTGTGATAGAGTCTTCAACTAGAACGATTTACAGTTTTGATCATCTCTTATGAACTAGGAATTCCACTAGAGATCCAGTCTTCTTCTGTTACTGAATCCATAGAACCACAATTAAGTCAGTTTTGTTACTCTGATGGCAGAGACTGAGACAAAGAATTGGGTGCAGGTAAGTTCCTTGTCAGACGATCCCAGGAAATATAAGTAAAAAAGTGGGAGAGTAATACAGAGAAAGAGGGAAAGTAAATATAAGGGGCAATAGTCTGGTAGATTCTGTAGGCAATGGGGACTCAATTCTCTGGAATCTCCCAGAAGGGTAGAAAAAAGTTTCCAATTTGTCTTCTCCAAGGACAGGAAATTGAGAGATTACTCACCTGTTTAAGATTGTTTCTTGGGCATTAATTCATCTGGACATGTGTGGTTGAGATTCAGGCTTCAATTCTGGTTTCTTGGCTCCAACATACATTCTTTCCATAATACCGCTCTTCATCCAAAAATCATAAGTCTTTTATGCTGTGTGGAAGCTCCAGGCACTCTGCTCTCCTTTGTGGCTTTTTGGGTATACCATGGTGGCTTGCTTTGCTGTGCACCACTCATCAACCTCCAAATTTCCTATAACCTCAGTACTTGGACATGGAGTCTGCATCTTTTTTTCTTTTGCAATCCCTAATTTCCAATTTTGTAAAGACAGTGCACTTGTACATCTTTGTTTCAAATAGTGGATTGCAATATATCGATGGTTGACAAAATCAATTTAGTGAGTCTTGTCTAGAATTTTAAAAATAAAATAATGAGAAAGTATCAAAATACATGGCTTCTATCATTAAAAAAAAATCTATTTGTTTCATTATGTGTGTATGTGTATGTATGTCTTTGTCGAGTATCTATAAAGAGCTTATTTCATGTGACTGCTCCTGGATAAGAAACTTCAAAAGTCACTTATTTGTGGATGCTAAATCATGTTCACACCATGTGGGGCCAAGTACCAGCTCCACCACATATTAACTGTATATGCTTTAGTCTTCCTATTAGTAAATATTACTAATCTTGAGGGGTGTGGAGAAGAATAAATGTATGATTACATATGAAATATTGAGAATAACATCTGACACATTAAGATCACTTAGTAAATGTTACTTATTATTATTAAAAATATATAATCGATCCATGAAGCATAAAGTTTATATGTAATCTTTCCTTAATATAGAATAAAAGGGATAAAAATTAACAACATTTTTAAGTGTTTAGAAAGATATACTATTGGGATCGAATTAAAATAAAAATTTCTTGCAATTTTCTTCATATTCTCTTCCAACTGCTCCTCACTAGTAATATTCTTGCTCTATATACACAATATTTATTAATTTAAACTATGACTTCCTTAGGATAACTAATATAAACATTTTATATTAGCAAAATTCCATTAAAATATGCATTTTTTCCAATATCCTGGAGTATAAATGATCTGTATATTATGGTCAATGCCATAAACAGTCTTGCAGTCTAAATAAATGACTCTCAAAATGCCATAAACTAAATTATCATACTTTCTAGTTCAGAAAAACACTATAACCTGGGCTTCCTGACTGTGGCAGTTATCTTCAACACTGAATGAGTGTGGGTGTATTCTGTTTTTCTATCTAGAAATTTCTGAATATAGTGCATATCAAACTTATCTAGAAGAATATTGAATGTAGTTTTTCAATTGCATTGGAATAATTATCTAAGAAACTCTGAGAGTGCACCCAAACTCATTCTGTAAAAAGTATTCCTAGAATGCAACAGCGGATCCAAAGATAAGCAATTTTGAGACTACCTGCTCAGGAATTTGCTGACTGCTCTTTCTTGGTTTGAAATAATGTCATTATGATAATTATTATTTTTTTTATAATTCTGCAACAATTGTACAATAAGTTGCTTTCTACCACTTCTCCAAAACCAACTTCAGAAAATCATGGACCCTAAGATTTGAAAATGTCAGAAAGGATCTAAGAGATAACTTTTTTCAGAATGTCAACTCTTAGAATTCTTTTCCCAGCATCATTGATGCATTTTGTTAGATCTAACTGAAGACTTCCAGTGATAAATAGGTATTTGCCGCTGGTGAAAACACACAGCTGCATTCATTAACAGCCTTCAAAATTGTTATAGTCATGAATCACCTATACTCTTATCTATTTATAGTTTTCTTTTTAAAACTGTCTTTTAAAACTTAAGTATTTTTAAATAAAGAATGTATATATACTATTATAAGTAAATTTTTTGTATTACTAGATGTACTAATTTTATTTACTAATAGACATTTCAATGAGAACATTACAAATAACATGAAATATGTTAGTTCTTACAACCACCTAAAATCATCTATATGAATCACCCACCCTTTAGGAAACACTCCTTATGACTAAGAGGAACTCAGATCTCACTTGTCCCATCTAAAAGCCCTTCAAATACATGTACCTGCTAACATTTCTCTTCTCTAGGCTAAATTTCCATAACTTCTTTAACTACCCTTCATAAGAAATGATTTCCTGACTGCTTTCCATCCTAGCAAACTTCTTTTAGATCCTCTTTGGTTTGCCAAAGTAGCTTTTAAAATGTGGAAGTTTCTCTAAGGTGTTAATTTATGACTTGTTTCCAGAAAATGTAAGCATTCCACTAAAGTGTTAATTTATGACTTGTTTCCAGAAAATGTAAGCATTCCACTATTGCTTTCCCAAGCCTTCCTACTGGAAAGTGTAAATGAATCAACTATAGGATGGGGAACTTTTTATGGTGCATTAAAATTCATTTTGTGTTTCCTTGATTACGGGATTAAATAATGAGAGTTTCACTTTATATGAGGACATTATGTGAAATATCAAACACAATTTTTCATAAGGATTAGCATAAGTCAAATGTCCCACCCCATCCCCCATTTTAATTAAACTTTTTATTTTGAGATAATTGTAAATTCATATGCAGTTATAAAAAAAAAGAATACAGGGAGATCCTATATACCTTTTGCCAGGTTTCTCTAATGGTAACATCTTGCAAAACAATAGTACAATATCACAACCAGGAGAATGATATTAATATAGTCAAAATACAGAAAATTTCTATCATCACAAGGATCCTCCACATAGCCCTTTCATAGTCAATTTCCTCTCAACCTCAAATTCCTCCTTAACCTCTGACAACTGCTAAAATGTTATCCATTTCTATAACTTTTGTCATATCAGCAATGGAATTATATAAATGGAATCATATAGTATGCAACCTTTTGGGCTTGGCTTTTAACACAACATAAGTCTCTAGAGATTCATCCAGGTTGTTCGAATGTATTAAGAATTATTATTATTTTTTTTTTGCTGAGCAGTCATTCATTGTATGAATATACCACAGTTTATTGAACTATTCACCTATCAAAGGAGAATGAAGTTAATTCCAGTTTTTGGATATTATAAATAAAGATGATATCAAATTCATGTTTATGTATTTATGTGAACATAATTTTTCATTTTTCTGAAATGATTTCCCAGAAGAACAATTGCTGGGCCATATGAAAGTGACATGTTAACTTTTTCAAAATCCTTCCAAATTGTATTCCAGATGACTGTAACATTTTACATTCCTGTCAGCAATGTATGAGTTACCCAGTTTCTCCACATCCTTGACAGTACTTGGTGTCGTCACTATTTTTTTTTTTTCAATTTTAGACATTCTGACAGTTTCATAGTGATATCTCATTGTGATCTGTATATCCTTACTACTTAATGGTGTTGAACATCTTTCACGTGCTTATTTGCCATATGAATATCTTGTTTGGCTCATTTTCTCTCTATGACTATTGCCCAATTCTAATTGGATTGCTTACTTTCTGTTGAGTTTTGCTCTTGAGCCTATCCACTGAGATTTTTATTTCAGTTACTGTATTTTTCAATTGCAACATTTTCATTTGTTTCTATGTCTTCTATTTATTTGCTGATACTGTTCTTTTCTGAGGCTTCTAATATTTCATTTGTTTTAGGTGTGTTCATAAGTGATCTTTAAAACTTTTTTATCTCTACTACTTTTAAATTTTTGTCAAATAATTCTAATATATCTCATCTTTGAGCTGGCAATTATCGATTGCTTTTTTTTTTTTTAGTTTAGTTTAAGAGCTTCTTAGTTGTTGGTATGATGATTGATTTCCAGTTCAAACTTAGATGTTTTCATATTGAGTCTCTAAATCTTAATTAAATCTTCTGTTTTAATTGGCTTTTTTTTTTTTTTTTTGAGAAGCTTTGGCAAAGAGAGGAGCTCCACCTCATGAGTGCCATATGGAAGTACAAATAGAAGTTTTTACCCAGTTTCCATTGGCACCAGACTTGTGGGCAGGGATAAGAATTCTGGATCCCTCACCATGTGGTCTCCACTGAAACTGTGGGTCTCATTACTGCCAGTGGAGTGAAAGTCCTGGCTCTCTCTGCTTGGGCTTCTTTGAAACCCCCAATGTCTTATTACAGTTTCATAAGGGTAGAAGTGAAAGTTCCCCATTCAGCCTGTGCAGATAGAGCTGGGGTCACTATTATTTTTTCTGTGGTGTTTGCCTGGAGCAAAACAGTTATTGGCTATATGTTTTCTGACTTACCAGGTTGTTTTTTTCCTGTTCCTTTGCCTAGAGAGAATAGGTTTCTGCTGGAATATTATTTTGTCTACCCCATTGGTGTTTACAGGTTACCAGGTTCTTCAGCTCCATTTTAAGATAAGAAGCAAAAAGAAAATAGAGCACTCACCACTGTGTCACTTCTCAAGTCCCAAGTTTCCTAGTCAGTCTGCTTTTCTCTTTCCAGTTTTCAATCCTCTTATGCTTGTTTTAATTATAATATATGTAATTTTCAGTTGTGCTTAGAGATATAATAGGAAAAATTCTGTCTACATTCTCTTCTCTGAAATTGAAGACCACAGTCTTTTTTAAGTATACACATATTTTGCTGAATTACTATGCACCAGACATTTGACTTGTATTATTCATCTTTTCCCTATCTTCCTAGCTTTTTCCTCCCAATTTTACACATGAAGTACTTATGTTTCAGAAAGCTTAAGAAACTTACCATAGTTGACATAGATGGAAGATTAAACAGGTGGAATTTTGGTTCCTCATGGGCTTAATTTACCAGCCTATGCTTTACGCATTATGCATGTGCCCTCCTTCAATGTTCTTTAATATTTTCAAAGTAGAAAAAGCCTTGCAAAGCAGTTTAACAAAAATCATTCTCCAGTATGATATGAATTGTGTGAAGTCAGTTAGAAGAGGGTTTATTTACAAAATTATAGAATTTGATTATAAATAAACCTAAAAGTTTATTTAATTTGCTCAAAAATGTAATTGTTTGGGTTCAAAATATGTTTCCTAGTCCAGATCCTTACTGCATGCTGCCTCTTCTGCTACAAAAAAAATTGCAATAAATTTACTCATTTACTGTTGAATTGAATGCAGTTTAGTTGAGCATAGCTCAACTTGTAAATGCCATTATCCCAGTTGTCCTAGTCCATTCATGGTATCCTTCAAATCTCAGCCTCTGGGCTGTGAAGCATTCTCAGAGCTGACTTTGCGCATATGTCATTATGACAGTCACTTCATATCACTATGTTTTTTCTACAGTCTGCCTTTCTGCCTGAGAGTGGGGTCATCGAGGGAAAGAACTCAATCTTTTCAATTTTACAATTCTAGCACCTGTACTCCTGTACTGGCCATTACCTAGTAGAGCCTCAAGAAACAATATTGAGTCAGTGTATAGATAAGGAAAAAAAACAAGTATAATCAGCCAAAAAAAAAAAAATCTTATATTTTGAGAAAGTATTTCTTGATTGAATAGTGCTTTATTTAGCAAAAACATACTGTCTATATTAAAAATAGAATTGGGAATGATTGTATAATTATACAAATTATCAGTCCCATCATATTCTAATTTTTATATGATCTTTCACAGGAAAAAAAAAAAAGAATCAACTGCTTTTCTTCCAATAATAATATGAGTAAGAAAGCTTGCAAGGAACTGCCTGAGGGTAAACTTTCTCATGGGATTATATTGATTATGCTTGTTAGCTGGGATTGAAGGTAAAGCCTTTGATTTCCTTCATTATCTATGAGGCTGTAACTAATCAATATCAAATATCTATTGATTAGTTTCTGTATGTTCAACAAAATCCTAAGAACTAATATAACTAAAGCAGAAATATGATGCATAGTCCTGTATTTTACATTAATCACCTTGTCATTGAAATACATGGTTTCTGTAGAAGGAATAATGAGAAAACTATAGAAGACTATGGAAATGGAGCACTGAGTTGTGTTGGTATATTATATAACACAGTGGTAACTTAAAAAAGAAAAGAAAATATGTATTCATTGCCTACCATGTATTAACCACCATACAAGACAATTTCATATATTATCTCTCAGGAAAAAAAATTTTCAGAATATATGTCTCCTTTTTTATATATGAAAAATGTGAGGCTTTGAGAGGCTAAATAGCTTGCTTAATGCTGCACATTAACTGAAAGAGCTAGTATTCAAATAACACTTGAAACAATATCTGCTCTATAAAATACATCAAGCCCATTGAGCTGAAGAACCAGCAAAAGTTTAATCAATAATATGTGTTTTAGGAATTAGGAAGAGAAGAATATAAATGAGAGGGAAGAAAAGAAGTCTACATGGAGAAAATGTGGAGATTAAAGATGTTTAGGGTTTGCATGCATGGAGAAGAGAAGACACGGGGATGCCTAGAGCCACAGAGAGATCCCCCAAACTGAAAAGCAGACCAGTCTGATCAGAATAGAGATACTTCTGGGAAATTATTTAGGCCTCAGAAGGTAGATGGAGTAATGAACAGAGGAGAATAAGTTGTACATGATGGTAGAGGAATTAGAAGAACATCTGACACTTTTGAACAGAGGAGTAGTAAAATGGCAGTATGATCCAGAGATTAACCTTTCAGTTGGGGCAGAACTGCTCAGAACAAAGGCATGGTTTCAGTGAGGGAGAGCAACTAGGAGCAACTAGGGGCTCAGCAATTTTCCCAGGCCTGGATTTAGATAAGATAAAGGCAGTGAGAATGGAGAATTGATGCCCAGAGAAATTGTTTCTCATGTCTAGGGGATGGACTGAATGTGAGGGAGCAAGAAGAATGTCTTGCATAGCTCAAACCTGAATGATTATTAGAGCATGGGAAGCAACATGGGAGAGAAGAAGCCTGCGACTGTGATCATATGACTTTGTGATCTGGAAATGCTATTTTACTGCTCTGAACCTCAGTTTTTTTGTTGTTCGTTTGTTTTGTTTTCATCAGTTCTTCATTATTAAATTAATACCCACTCCATAGGGTTGCTAGAAAAATTTAATGAAATAAAATATGTAAAGCACCTGGCCCATAACTGGCTGCCAACAACTTTGAGTTGATATATTTAGGTTAATCGGTGCCTTTTGAAGGGAGAAGAAAGCACAGAGGAATGGAAAGATGTATTTGACTTGGGAGTGCTGACACATATTTGTGTTGAGATCTGAAACACATTTGGAGGATGACACTTGACCTGGACTCCAATGAAGACCAGGAGTCCCCGATTCATGAAATTGGATAATAACCTGTGCCATAAGATGCTTAGGTAAAACCAGCACAGAGCTGTCTAAGCGTGTGATACTGCAGTTGGCTTCTATTGAAAACTCAAAGTAGGTGAAATACACTACTTGAAATTCCCGGGAAATGTGAAGCCTTCTGCTTTGTATATGGCGTGTCCTTGGCTTAGTGCCATCTTTGTGCCAGTCAGGGTTGGTGTTCTTTTGAATTTAGATGGATAATGTTCTCTGTATCACTTCTGATTCCCTCATATATTTATCATAATATACTTTCTTAAAAACTCATGTTTTTTAACCCCACAGTCATTTTCTGGGCCTTACAATGGTCATATTACAATGTTAGATTATATTAAAACTACTATTCAAGGGAGAAACTAAAATACAGGAAGGTTAAGGAATTTATTTGGGTCAACAATCTATTAGAGTAAAGCTGGAGTTATGGAACTATGGAGGAAACACACAGCTTGTAGACTATAGCCATCAACTGATCTAGGGATTGGCAAACATTGTAAAGGGCCATATAATAAATATTATAGGCTTTGAAGCCTATATACCATCTCTGTTGTCTACCCTCCTCCTCCTGCCTATACTTTGATCATTTTTTAAAAACTTAAAATGCATTCTAGGTCAAGGCTGTACAAACAGATCACAAGCAAAATTTGTCTCAAAAGCCATAATTTGCTAC
This sequence comes from Pteropus vampyrus, assembly GCF_000151845.1. Taxonomy (NCBI): domain Eukaryota; kingdom Metazoa; phylum Chordata; class Mammalia; order Chiroptera; family Pteropodidae; genus Pteropus; species Pteropus vampyrus. Next base: position 3,675,807 of record NW_011888868.1, on the reverse strand, counting down.
ATCCAAACTAGTTCTATTCTTTCATTTTACAGGTGAGATGACAAAGAGGTAAACCAATCTAGTCAGGTACCCAAGCATCACTTAGCTATAGACCTTAGATTTTCTCACTCACATTTACCTCCTCATAATAGTTCAATATCTTTAATACTTGTCAGTTGTGGAAGCAGTTACTTACCTATTTAAAGTCTAACTAAGGACATTTAAAGGGCCATGGAGACTGGGGCACCAAGACTTGTCTCCTCATTTGTGCCTGTCCTCATCACTCACTTTTTATGCAATTTTGCATCACCTTAGTGCACAGAGTGTTTGAGGTCATGCACAAAATCACAAGTAACCTATAATAAGTAAATAAGGCAGTCACATTATATGCAAAATCAAATAGGGAAACATTAACAGTAGGTGGTAAATTTTATCTTGGACTTTCAAATGCCTAGTACAGAGATAGATTCGTTGTTAGTCACAAAAGCCAATGTCCAAAAGACTAAAAATAATTAGTTGTTTGTTGCAACACACAACCTCTTAGTTTTGAGACCTGAGAAACATTTTCCAGGAGCTTCATGTGAACAGTGTGCTACATGACAAAGTGACCCAGGCTGCCCACCCAACTGGATATGACAGCAAGAATAGCTCAGATTCTGGGGAATACTAGTTATTTTGTCTCTGGGATTTGGGAGTGAAAATTCTCACACTTTGACAAGCATTCTAAGAAGCATGATTTTTCTGTGCTTTTACAAGACATCAATGTCAGACCTAATTCCCAAGTCTAACAACTCTGGGGAAGAGGCCTCCCTGCCTTCTGACCTCTGACCTCTGATCTCACTGTGGCTCTAAGATTTGAAATGGTGGCAAAGATCTGTGTTAGGTGGCAGCAGCTAGAGCAAATGTCTACTCTTCTGGCAGTGTGACTTAAGCTTGTCCTGCTCTCCCTCTTGCTGAAAGGCTTTATGAGCCAGATCTGGCCAAACCAGCTGCAAAGTAGAGGAAGCAAAATGAGACAACGTGGGCCAAGCAAAAGGCATGCCACACTAAAACAACTCTTTCAATGGCAAGGGCATCACCACCACTCATTATTTTCAATAAAATTACCAAAGGCTCTGCACACAGTAGATTCACAAAGCTACTAGACTTCTCGCTCCTCTGCTCTTTTGTTTGTCCCTTCCCAATGTGGCTGAGAGTTTCCAGTAGTTTCAAGACAGAATGTATCAACATTTTCACTTATGTCTGCTTAGTGGTTCATCATTTTGCTGACTGATGACACAATGGTCAGTTTTTAAAATGACTAGGCCCAAGACGCACAACAGAGAGTGTTTAATCCTTCTTTTCTTGGGTCTCCACCCTGACACACACAGTTTCCTCTTCTATCCCTGCCCTGGTTCCTCTTCAGGGAAGATTAATCTTTCCATTCCTCTGTGCTTTCTTCTCCCTTTGAAAGGCATTGATTCATCCAAATAGATCAGCTCAAAGTTTTTGGGAACCGGTTATTGTTCCTTCTTTGTTTTAAATTTTCAAGGAAGGTACACACAGGCCCTTGTTGATCCCCCATCCTAACCCATGAAATTAAATATTTAGAGCCTGTCTGCCCTTTATGTCCTCATTTTTCCAGAGACCACCTTTGCACTCCATATACCCCCTCCCAGAACCATAGTTCTGATTTTGTTTTCTCCATCTGGATATCTTACAGCTTTCTCTAAGAGCTACACTCAAGTTATGCTGTATAAATAGGCTGAGGTTGGTGATGAGGAGCAGTAACTCCTTCAGTGGGTATTTATTGAGCACATTTGGGGTTCTGGTAATAAAGCGACAAACAAGACAACAAGCTACCTTCTTCTAATCGTAGAACACCCTATCCATTGACATATTTTCAGTCCTGTTTATTTAATTATCCATTCTATCAAAGGAATGAAATAATGGGGATTTGAATTCCACTAAAAGGCCTCATCCCTTGCCAACAAAATCTTTGTCAGCAAGTGAGAATAGGATTAGGAAAAGAAATTTTCAGCACAGAACAAATCCATTTTATGATATGGCTGGATTTTACAAAGTCTTTTTTATTTTGCTTATGTTTTTGTTTCATAATTACTACCCCGTAAGTGGCTAAATATTTTTGTTGGCTAGACCATGGCCTGTGCAACTAGGCAAGCTTGAATTGGAATTTTATTGTGGTATATTCTTGCTATGTGGTTTTGACAAGTGTGTTGGCCTTTCTCATCTTTCATGTCATTTACTGTGAAATGGGAAGTAAGAAAAGCTACCTAAGGACTAGTGGTGAGGAATAATACATACATTTGAAATGTCTAGTTGAGGCCAGCATGTAATCAGTGTTCAATAAATGGTACCTATTATGGTAAATCACTGTAGATTTTTGACTTTCATTTTGCAGGAGTGATGATTACTTAAGAATGAGCAACTCAGTACTAATTTAGTATTACATGAATATTGTCTGATGCTCTGTAAATGCCTGACTATGAATGATTAGACATTAGATGTTTCAGGGAATTTTTTTTGTTTAGGAAGAATATACACCCATAATAACATTAAAATTTAAAGAACATTTGACATTCTAAAAGCAAAATGCAGCAAAGCCATAGTTGATATTCCATCTTGCAAATTTCTAGCATGAACTTCTTGTTTTCACACTCTCTTTAAACTCTGTACTCTGGTACAAGATAGAGAAAATAGCTCATGGAAGAAGGACTACAAAAATAATAGTGTTGCCTTTGCATGTTAGCTTGATGGGAGTGAAAATAAAGATGCTTATTTCAACTCATCATTATTTTGCATGATTTGTATTACTGATATTACAGCCTTAGTGTTTAAAACCAAGCTTGGAAATTTGCAGATGGTACTGAATTATGGGAACAACAAATAATGAGGTACAATGCATTCTGATGGAGGATAAATGTTCTCATTTGGGCACCCCAGGCTAATAGAGAGCTAATGGATGGCACATACAGTTGGTGTAGATAAATGTTGAATAATGAGTTTTAGAACACAGACTGTAGAGGAGGAATGCCTAATGAATTAGAAGTGCTTTAGTACAATGAATTAGAGAAGGTTGGTGAGTTATTAGAGGAGATGATCTAAATCTGAAAATTCAAATTATGTCTTCTTTTCAAAGAGAGAAAGAAGGGAAAAAACCACTTTAGGTAATCAGTATTTCAGATAACAGAAAGAATAGGAACGTTGGAGTAATATCTACATGAATTTAATGTCTGCTCTGTCATTTTCCAAAGTAACATGATTGGGACAATTCTATTTATCTAGGTGAGCCCTACTTCCTTCATCTTAAAATAAGAAGAGTAATATTTGTCAGGACTATTGATATAGTGTTATTAGTTGAAAACTGTGCTATGATCCCTCAGCCGAGGAGACACTGCCCACATTGAATCTATCCTGAAGACAGGATAGATTTGTAAATTTATTACAACAGTGTTCTTGCAGATGGCCCCAAAGCATTTCCAAAATATGAAGGCAAAATATGTTAAGGTGGGATGTGTTTTTCCTAAATTATCCAAAGCACCATAGGAACCAATGGGGACCCTGGAGATTACATGGCTCCAGGTGTGCAGAGAGCCTGGAACACAGGGGGTGCACAGTTAGGGACCAGTTTGGAGGTGAGATGTGGGCACAAGATCTGATGGTAACTCCCTCAGGACTGACATTGTCCTTTCATAAGATGGTGGGTTCACCAGATCAGTGTGAATTTATAGAACTTTACATGACAAATTAACCCACAGAGGACTTCAATGTGGATACTGTTCTCACTTTCCATAGAATCCTACCTTTAAAATGCTATACTGCAATTGTTAATTTACCTGTCTGGTGATTTGCTCAGGAAATGCCAACAAAAGTTCTTGTTGGTATTTTAACACAGATACTTTGATTCTAAAGCTCACTTTTAAGAATTCTGTCATGCTGCCTAACCTCAGTTCTATCTCTACCATGATATATTTGCTTTCTACCATCCTCTCCTTCTGAATTTTATATCCTTGTTGACAAATACAGAGAGGTCTTTAGTCTTCTATCATGATTATCTTTTTAACAACCAAATAAACATACAAAGTTAAACAGTATGCAGGTTAAGCAAACACAGGACAAAAACAAGTCCCCTTTTGTCCTATATTCCTCCACCCTCACCTTTTAATCCAGCCTCCATTAAAGACATTATGGCACCAACAGAACTTGGTGGTGTCTTCCTGTGCCAGTGGCACTTAATACACACCACCTTGTAGTGAATGATCTTGTCTTTCATCGTTGTTTTCTCTGTGCTTTACCTGAAGAACAGTGGAAACAATCTCTAAAGCACAGATTCCAAGATGGAGCAGTAGAGAAGGATCCACACAATTAGGACATTAACAGCAACTAAATTTACTGACAACTTACTACATGCTAGAGATGGTTCTAATGACATTATGTGTATCAAGTCATTTAATTCTCAAAGCAACCCTAAGAGGTAATGTACTGTTTCTCTCTCCTCATTTCACAGATGAGGTAACTGATACAAAAGTAAAAAAAAAAAAAAAAAGCACACTTATTCACAAAGCTAGTAAGTGTTAGATTTGGGATATGCATCAAGAGACTTATACCCCACAGTTTGTGCTATATGATACTATCTGAGCCTAAAATAGAACTGAAAAAAACAAAAACAAAACAAAACAAAACAAAACAAAAAACAAAAAACACTGGCTTAAAGAATGGCTTAGAGCCTTAGACAAACTGACTTTATTCCTTTGGGAAAGTCAGGAAGGTGTATAAGGTGTCAAGAGTTCTACTACAGTGATATATACACCAGGGAATCACACTTGTGTCAGCAGTATCATTTATCAGTCTGAGGACACTCTGTACAAGTTGCCACCAAATTCCATGTATTGACTAATTCTTACAACTTTCAGTGTGTCTCCCTATTATCTTTGAATAAAGGCCAGCTCCTTTGTGCAGCACTCAAGAACCTTCACAATTTAGGTCCTACTTATCTTTTAAGACTTGTCTCCCATGTTCCTCCTCACACTGTAAGCTCTAATAATAACTAGGGGTTCATTGCTCTCCCAACACCCTTAAGTTTGAGGGCTTTGCTTATGTTATTCTTCTGCCTGGAATGTCCTTCATGCTTTCTGCCTAAATTATTCTTTCAGCTTCAATTCAATTATTCTCTAACCTAGGAAGTCTCCTCTCAGCACACAGCTTAGGTGAGATACCTTTCTCCTGGGCCTCTAGAGCACCAATACTTACATATATGTGGATATTTACTTATTATTAGTGGCCACCTCACTTTCTATATCTATTATTCACCAAGTAGCAAGATCCTAGAGGCAAAATAGCCGTGCTCACTTTTGTGTCCTAGCATCTAGCACAGCACTTAACACATGCTAAGTACCTCCAAAAAGGATTGAATTATGTATCAGGCCCTGGTTTGGCACTTCGAATCCACCTCCAATGTCAACATAATCTCATGAGTTTGACCATTATTAAGACTACTTTACAGATGAAGAAACTTAAGCTCGGAGAAATAAAGTCACATTCAAAATTACATATAAATAAGCAATAAGTATAATATAATTAAGTGATAGATTCAGGAAATATTCAAACCTAGCAATGTTCAGAGTTTGGCTTTGGTTCCCAGGTCTGCACACTGTACTACACTGACTTTCTCCCCAAAAGTGAAATGAAAATTGAAGTTTTGGAAACTGAACAAAACAATCACTAATCATAAGAATCAATGGAGCTAAAAACATTAAGAAGGCTTCTTTTGAAATGCCTTAGGCATTTCCTTCTTATCACTCAAAGTTTAGCTAGAAAAAGTCAGGATTCATAGAACTTGGCCAAGCCTAGGTCACAGGTATTAGAAAGGTTAGGGAATCCTGGGATGAGTCCAATAAGAATGTTGTTTGTGATAATGAAAATAATCATAGGTAACATTTTTAATCACTTACTGTAAGACATCAATAATTTTAACTGCTTTACTTTTTGACATTATAATTTTTTTTTATATAAAACAGCTACCATTCCTATTTATTAAAAGAGTAAAATAAGACAAATTAGGTAACTTGTTCAGATATACACATACTAAGCAAAAGAACCAGACTCCCAAACTCAAATTGAGACTGTCTGATCACAGATCCTATACCTGTAAAAAGAATCCTACACTGCCTCACTAGGTTTGACCTCCAGTGAGGTGCTGACTCCTAGTCTGTCAGGACTGGATAGGGGCAGTAGAAACCCAGGTAGGGTGGACAAGGGATGGTACAACCAAATAAGGTGGTATGGAGTTGAGGGGGATTAGGAATTTGCACCAAGGATTCCAAGCACCTATTACAGTCTCCTTTTAACACAGGACTTGGCTCAGAAGTAGGTGCTAAAGAACAAATCCAGATAAGGGATTTCTCTGATTATAGAATAAATCCCAAAATTTAGTTTGAAAGCTTATTTAATTCAGTGATTCACTTGCTCCAGTCCTAATAAACCCAAGGCCCAGAATGTCTGAAGACTGTGCCAATACACTCCCAATGTTTGAGCTAAGAAACAGCAAGTCGATAGAATACTTAAATGGCCAGCCCACATTGATCACTTATTCCAGGCCTTTATCCAAATTGAATGAGGCTGATTTTATTAGATATATGCTCTCTAAACTGTATTAGTAGTTCTGTCTCCAACCAATCATAGCTTCCTTATGCTCATCTCTCTCACCAGCTGATGGGGTTCCTGACAAGATATTCCTGTCAGGCCACTGCCAGCTCTTGAAATGCTTGCTTATGGGTCTTCTAGAACCCACTGCAGATATTAAAAACGACCTCAACCTCTCATAAACTGAACTTCTAAACACTGAGGTCCAGATCCCCTCCATCACCACCTAAACCAGAATTAAATATCACGGAAGTAAAATACATTTTATTTTTTTCAAAAGTGACCTTTGAATTTTCTTGTGCAAATATTATATAT
>NW_011888868.1:3642842-3668561 GCF_000151845.1 Pteropus vampyrus | reverse complement strand
AAATCATCCCAAGAGGACAATTATATTCTGGACTCTGGTTGACTTTGTACATGATAGGAGCACAGAGCAAGAAGTTAAGTGACCAGGGTTCTCATGCCAACTCTTCCCATCCATTGGCTTTGTTACTGCACCTCAGGCAAGCCACTCGATCTCTTTGGGGTTCAGTTACTCTTCTGCTACAGAGAAGTGAAAACCAACAGAAGTCACAGATGTGGATATGAAAACAATGAGAAAGTTAACCATTATTTCTCTATATACTCATTACATTAATTCAATGGGAATCAAACCCCTCTCCAATTCCAAGAAAGGATTCGTATGGTGAAAGCTGATCCTTTCCATCTGTGCTCTGGAAACTGCCTTGCATTCTCTTGGAGAAATCTAGCCTGAGAAAATTACTTAACTTTTCTAAGCTTCAGACTAATTATATGTGAATTTGGATTTAAAATATTACCTACTTCACAAGGCTTTTAATGATAAATGAGATAAATGAGGTAAAGCACTTAAGACAGTGTCTGGTACATTCAAAGTACACAATAAATGTTATTATTTTTGGCTTTTATTTCCATACATATAAGAAATGTCCATGTGTCTGTCATCTTAAATATTTATTTATAATGTAAACATAATATACCATATATAATATACAACTATTATATATTATTATTAAAATATACTTAATAATTATGAATTATTTTTAGATTCCACATATAAGCGAGATCACACAGTATTTTTCTCTGACTTATTTTACTTAGTATAACTTATTGTGGTAATCAGTTCACAATAAATGCATGTCAAGTCATTATACTGTACACTGTAAATTTATACAGTACTGTACATCAATTATGTCTTAAAACTAAAGAAAAATATAGTTAATCATACAGTAAATAATATATATGTATATGTGTGTGTATGCGTGTATCTCGTAACCACTTCAGACCCTTACCCTCTAGCTACTACCTTATTTCTCAGTTTTCCTACACAGCCAAACTTCTTGCCCAGGTGGTCAACATTTACCATCTTTATTTCTTTTTTTCAAAGGAAAAGCAAAAATACAATGAATCCCATGTAGTTGTCACTCAGCTTCATCAATTATCAACTCATGTTTCATCTACTTCACCAATATCCTGTCTTCTATTATTTTGAAGCAAATTACTGGCATAATATAATTTGTTCATAAATGTCGGTCTGTGTCATTGAGAGGATTTTTGACTCTATTATTTAAATTTCCTTTCACTTCTCAACAAAGGAATACTTGTTCATTCCAAACATAGATGTGATGTACAGATTGGTGGTTCTTTCTCAGTTTTCTGGGAAGTATCTCTTTTTCAGAAGTGTGACTTACCATTTTCTCTCAATTGCTCCCATTTTATTAATTTTTTTTGTTTTTTTTTAGTTTGGTCAGGTTAGCTAACACTGCCATGTTGACAAATGCAGCAGGCATTTTTCAGTTATAATTGTACTTGATTTTCTGAGGCCTTTTCATACTTCACAGAAAGATAATTTTAAACTAATATTGACCTCTGAGTTAAATAACCTAACCTCATTAACTTTTAGTTTTCTGACTCTTTAAAATGGAAAAGAAAGTTATATTGTAAGGCATATAACATAATTTTTTGGCATAAATTGTTACTATATAAATATGACTATCTATTAATACTACTTAATTACCCATTTGGCTTCTATGATATGTTACTCTCTTTGTTTACTTCTTGCCCATCATAATTTTGTTACTTTTGGCAGCGACGAGTTTTGTATAGGTGGATGTATTTAGGTATTTGGAACTGGGCCTTTTTTCCTGGCATTCTATGTAATTGTCATGGGAGAACTCATTCGTGCTCATTGCTTCAACTCCAATTTCCATGTGGATGGCCTGGTCCTTCCTTATCCACTGCCCATGGTTATTTCCATTTGGATAATCTCACAGGCTCCCAAATTGAACATGCTCAAATAAGATGTGTCACTTTTCACCACAAACTATTTCCCTATGAATTATTCCCTATTAGTTATCCCAATGACTTGTGTAAATGAAATTTCTGAGAAACACATACAACATTATTTTCTGTTAGCAGAAGAACCAGCTACATTTGGGGAATGGGGGTGAGAAAAATATTACCTTGATTTTTTTTGCTAGTGAATCTCTCCTAGGAGAACATAAGGTATGTCTACACTATTTAATCCTTCACCTGTAACTTCCTGTTTGGGTCAAAGAGCGATGTGATGTAAGAATATTGTGTATGCATTTGTATATGTATAAATGTACAAAATTAATTGTGGCTTATTAGCTTTAGGAAACTATATATATATATATATATCAATATTTTTTATGATATGTTATATAGTTACATATATGGCAACGTGCAGCAGTTTTCTATGCTTTTATTTTATCCTCCTCAATCCACCCCCAACATGGGCAGAATACACTACTGTGGATGGGCTCTGATAGTTGCTATAAATGAAAAAATTTAGAACTGATACACCAATTCCCCTGATGCTAATTCTAGTCCATTACTTTTTTTATTTGAAAAAGCATAGTTACTAGTCATATTGATGTCTTTGTTTTATTGGGAATAGGGTTGCTGTTGTCATTATTTTTACTTATTTTAGAAATATTAATACAATCACATAGTATACAGTTGGAAATGTACATAAAAATATGCAGATAAAAGTCTCCTAACATACCCATCTCCTATGAAACCTGTGTATCTTCAGAGATGTTCTACAGGTATGCAAGCATGTATAGATATTTCTTACCTTTTTAATACACACATATAGGCAAACAAATGAACTATTCTGCATCTTGCTTTTTTCATTTAACATATCTTCATTATCTTTTTTTTTTTTTTTTCCAACAGAAGACGTGTGTTCTTGTTTAAATTGTTCTTCAGCGCTCTTTGGTTTTTCTCTCCATCATCCTTTCAGATCAACACATTAAGAACTTCTTAAATTATTTTTTAAGTTGCACAATATTACTTTGTATGGGGGTATCATGATTTCCTTAACTCATTTCCACTAATGCACATTTAGATTGTAGCTAATCACTGCCATTAAAAACAGTGTTGCAGTAAATAATTTTGTAAGCTGGACAGTTTGCACATTTGAGTACGTGTGTAAGAAATTTCTAGAAGTAAGGTAGCGGAATCAAAACATATGAACACTTGTTGTTTCAGAAATAATGCCAAATTATCTGCTAGAGAATTTATATCAATATACACTCCAATTGGTAATTAAAAGAGTGGCTTTTCCAAACACTCATAAAAATTATTTATCAATCTTGCTGACCTATTCAAATTTAATTAACAAAAAATAGTATCTTGGTCTAATTAATAGCATTTTCTATCAGCTTTGATTTATCTGGATACTTTACATTTTAACATATTTGGGTTCATTGTTGTCATTTTCTGGATATTTTGTATTTTTTAATATTTATCATTTACTCTTTAACATAGGACTTATTTTAAGATGTTAATATTGTTATTATTTAATTACCATTGGCAGAGTCAATTGATTTTATAGCTTTTATATTGATTCTAGTTTTGCTGCATTGTGATCAGATAATATAATCTGAATATTTCCATATTTAAGAACATATTCATGCTATCTTTTTGACATTTATTTAGAATATTCTATGGATCATCTGAAAAATATTTGTTCACAGTTATCAGGCTATAGAGATTAAAATAGATCCATTACACCCACTTTTAAAATTATATTACTTAAGTCAACTGTACATATTTTAATGTTTTGGTCCATTTGATATTTCATGGAATGAAAGAGGGGAATTACAGTCTACTATTTAATTTGTTTCTTTATATTTCTCATACTTCCTTTTTTTTTTTTTTTAATACATCTTACTGTTATAAGAATTAGGCCTACAGCAATGTGGGAGGAACTAGGAAAGTAAAAGTCTAAAAGTAGGTGTGAGAGTTTTCCCACTAATTAGCCCTCCGGAAATACCAGTGCACTAGAGAGTGTGAATTGTCAGACATCTCTGAGAAGCCAGCACATTCAGCCCCTAAAGAGGGACTGTGAAATGAGAGCTCTTGGAGAATTGGAGCAAGTACCCTTGTGTGGTAAGTGCCTCTTTGGATCCAGAACCAGCCTCTGATGGTGGGCTTGGGGCCACTGAGAGTTAGCAGGGCCAGTGGTGAGGAGGAAAACCTGGATCTGGAGTGGAGGACAGTGAGGAACCCATAACACCTGTCTGTCTTTATACCTGACCATGAAGACCTTCCTGAAGAGTCCATTTCACTTTCCAAATCTGACTCAAGTGACCCTTTTGTGGTCACTCAGTGCCATATAGAAAAGGAAAATCTGGGTAGATAAAGGTAAAAGGGGTCAAAGATATGGTGACAGAAGGAGATTTAACTTTAGGTGGAGAACATATAATGCAATATGTGATGTATTATTGAATTGTACACTTGAAACCTATATGATTTTATTAACCGATGTCACCCTAGTAATTTAAAAAAATCAAATAAAAGGTATATCTGGAAAATATGTTTCCTGCTTAACAAAGTTGACTCAATACAATCTAACTCACCTTTGCTCATGATCCATTTCCCACTCTAAATTATTATAGGCCTCTCATATACAGTATGGATCTGGGGTTTGCTTTCCTCCAATCTTGGAACATATTTTTCTTTTAATAGTTGAGTTTAGCTATATAGATTTTATTCTATAGTAGAAATGTCTTCTCTTAATTCTTCAAATATTTTCTTAATTCTTCAAATATTTTTTGTTTCTTGTGGCTTTATAAAAATATGTCTCCAAGTAGTCTGTATTTTCTTGGCTTTGTTTTAGTGTTGTATATCTCTGTGTGTGGGGTATCTATTTCGTACAGTTTGAAAGACTAATATATTTATTTTAGTGGTTAACTTTAGAGCTATAACTTTATATTATATCCTTAGTTTTTTCTTTCATTAAGAAAGACTTATTATGACCTGGTTATGAACAATAATTAAATTAATCTTTTCTCTAACTTGCACTTACCTATCACCACCTGTTCTCAATGTATTATGTCCTCAGTGTTTACCTTTGTAACATTAAATATATTTGTGCATCTATTACTTTAAATATTAGTGTTTAACAATCATGTGTGAAAGAAGAGAAACTCAGAAGATGACTTCCTCCCACTTTTTAATTTCTTTGCACTCCCACTCTTTCTCCTATACGCTATCTTCCTATTTTTAACAGATAGCATACTTTGCATTTCTGTTGCTCCTTATGCCTTTGCGTCATTTTTCAGAGAAGGTGAAAATGACCACTTTGTCATATGCACTTTAGAACTATATGAATCATTTTTAATATGTTCAAACTAAATGATACCCAACTTTAATTCTTTAGATAATATTAAAAACAGTTTATTCACCACATAGCATGCACTCGTAATCACACAGCAGTTGGTGGAAACCCTGCAGTGTTGAACCACCTTTTCAGTACAGATATAATAGCAATTTCCTTAATACATTTCAGAAATCAAAAAGTAATCTGCAAATGTCTTTTCCAAGTTGAGGTCATAATGCTCAAGCAAGTTCTTTACAGATTTCCTTAGTTTCTCTCTTAAGCCTGTATCCTCTTTACATACTCACAATTCTAGCAAATTAGATTATTACCAAGCCACCATCACATCAAAAGATCAAAATCAGAAATTCCTAGAAAAGTATTATGTAATAGCTTACATCCTGGCAGCAAGCAAGGAGATCCCAGAAAACATAGCAATATAAGGTAATCAGGGCAAGCTTCATGAGTATGCAACCGGTGCATTCACACAAGGCCCATTTTCAGAAGGGTCCTTATTTGGGTGCTGTTGAAACTTTTAGTTTTATCTTTGAATTTGTACTTTGTAAGTGATACTCAGTGGGACAGAAGCATGTGCATGGGGCTCAGAGCCTCAGCTCACTGATAGATTTTGGACTACCAGCTTCCCCACCTACTGATACCCCAGGCCCTTCTGGCATAAGGACAGCTGCCACTTTCCACTCATGGCAGGCACCTGGGCACACACATGGAGAGAGCTGGGGATAAATACACTTCAGAGCAACAAGAGGCAGACATAGCAGAGTTGTTTCTGCTCTAGGTGGGCAACATCAGGACACATCAGACTCAGTGGAGGCAAGCCACTGGCCTACTCCCAATTCAGATACCACACATGTCATAGAACAGAGTTGAAATCCCTTAAGAGTTTCCCATTCTTCGTGTGTTGGTGTGCAGGTCCATGGGAAGAGGGGGCTGACTTTCCCTCTAAGGCTTTGGCCTGGTGCATCTGTGGGGAGGGGTGAACTGACAGCTGGTGAGCCACAAGGTCTCCTTGCTGAGTCACAGGGAAGGCCCATGGGTACCTGTGAGAGTCTGCGCTCACTTGGCAAGTATCTTCCTTCCTGACAGCATAACATTAAATATAATACACTGTAGCAGGTCAAAGACACCAGGAAGAAAAATATTTTAGCACTTTTAATGCCACTTCTTTTTTCTTTTTTTTAAAGAAGGGATCAAGATTTTATTTTTCACTGGGCTCGTCAAATCACGTCAGCCCTGCAAGTAATTTAGGTACAAGCCAAACAACCTTACTAATGGCTCTAACTTTTAGTGTATAATTGCCTAAAATTATAATAAGTGCTCAAAGTATTATTTCAGGTTATACCCAGTAAACTGGACACATGGAGAGCACAGAAATCAACTTCTTCTTCTTTTTTTTTTGTCATTTACTTGCTTCGATCAGTCCAATCAGAATTCTCCCAGTTTTGATTGCTTTGCAGTCAGCTCCATGAAAAAATCTGTATTCCTATGTGTGCCATCTTCTCATTAAATCTGCTATACATGTGCACAGATTACCTTCTTTGTAATAAGCACAAGGCTTCCTATTTAGGATGGAAGAATATATACAAAGATAATTTATACACTGTATAGAGACTTCACTTTTAAATCTATCTCTGCACTCTTACAATTAATATGTTAATATGTATATATTCACACTATGTTTGACCCTGAAAGGGGAGGTAGTTAGGACAATCAAGAACTTAATTGTCTTTCAAGAACATAGAATCAACTTGACAGGCAAGGAGATATGCACATTAAAGAAACACAAACAAATAATAATGATGATAATCATTATGCTACCAAATGCCATCAAAGAGCCTTAGGAAAAGAGAAAACTCTGTTTATTGAATTCCTGGGCTTTTGGTATCCTCATTTTACAGACAATGAAACTGAGCCTTGGAGAGCTTAGGTTGTTCCCCATGGTCACACAACTCGTTGACATTCAAAGGCAGATCTCTATGACCCCAAAGCAGTCTACTTTAAGAGTACACTCCCAAGGACAACTGTCTCTATTTATTCAGTATATTTACCATTCAAAAAACTTGCACATCTATTACTGTATTTGATCTTTACAAAGGCCCTTGATAGCTCACCACCAGAAAGGGGAGTTGAGGACACAGAGCGGGTAAAGAGCCCAAGTTCATTATCCATTCACAACTGTGGCTCCTCTGATCTCCCGTGATCTCTGTCTGGTAAATGAATGGATGGAAAAATGACTGTATAATCAAAGTGTGATTTGTCCAGGGTGGTACTGTATGAATAATTTATGTAGCATAAATACTGCTGGATGAAGCACTTAACTAAACCCTTGATCAGATGCCTGCTATTATCTGGCTGGCAGACATTCAAAAATATGAAATGAAATTTGAGCAAATTCCATGCACACTTATTTGGGGAAGGCCACAGAGAGCATAGGAAGAACACAACAAAGAACACAAAATTGAGAGTTTGTGATATATTTGGATTTCTGAGACTGCTGGAAGCCATTATGAAAACAGGCTAAAGTGTAGCTCTGTATCTTAGAGTGAGATCATATATAGTGACTGTGATTACAGATAAACTGGAATTTCCTTTCTGGCCGTGATGTACGGGTTGAGTGTTTAATACAGTTTCAGCCTATAGGGACTCAGTCTGACATTGTTAATGAGCTCAGTGTCAGTTGTACACTGATAAATATGAGTCTGCTACAGTGTATATTTGCCAATTGATGGAACATAAGATTATTGATATCTCCTAGAATGTCGAACCATTGTATCTTCACCTCAGGCTCTGAGGTGAGTGATGACGATAACTGGAAACAGCTCTCATGAAGAAACTTCAAGATGGCTGAAGCAAAACTAGAAAGGTAACCCCAATAAGAGACTGAGCATTGAAAACTGGAGGCCCTGCACAGATGATACATTGGGGTGTCATAAAAATTTCTATAACATCATGTTGTCTTCTTTCCAGCTATTCTCCACATTTATCATAGAGTGGGTATGCCTTCCACATAACAACTTTCATTTCTGACTTCACAGTTTTTCCAAACCCAAAACCCTGAATCACTAGACCATGTCTGTTCACGGTATTCATCACTCCATAGTTCAGTACACTCACTTCTATGGTGCTGGTCAGGTTCTTCCCACCTCTGTTCTGTCCCCAGAGACATCTCTGATGAGTAATAATACCTGCAATGGTTTATCCCTTAGTGGATATCATAGTCCTCCCTTTGGGAGTTTGCTGGAATTTTGTGATGCTCTGAATATAATGATGGTATTTAATGTGCCTTACCAAGAAAATTTAAACTTCTTGAAGTCTTAATGAGAACATTTCTCTTCTTTTCAGGTTTTTGTACATAAACTTGGCTTGCCCTGTTGTTAAGCTAAAGAAACAAACCAGTCATATCACTGGCCGGAGTCTTTAATTTCTTCAAGTGTTACTTTCCAGGTTACTCATCTTGGTTTGCCATTTCTTCCAATTATTTTCTCTAGTTCTCAAATACTCTGATTTCCTACTCTAATTCCTAATATCTGCCTTAGGTTTTCCTCAAGTTGACTGCTTGGACACAGATTTCCAGCTTGAACCCAGCACTCTGTCTCAAACATAAAACATTATTCTCCCTCTGACCAGAAGCTTCAAAATTTTATCTGAGAGGTGTTCTGACTACATGCCTTGCTCCAAGGACCCATGTCACCTGAGCCAGTTTGTCAGAGCCTTCTTAGACAGGAGTCTCTTATTTACCTTCCCATTTATCCAGCACAGTGAGATGTTGTCCTCCTTCCACATATCAACTGAGCTTATTTGCTGAAACTTTTTTTCTTTTTGAGTTATGATTAAATTTGCACTCCTAAAGATAAATTCACCAAATAAAAATGCTTACCTTAATGATGCATTACAGAATGGTTGGCTGTATAGGTACCATTTATGTAAAAACAAAACAAAACAAAACAAAAAACATTGCTTGCATCCAGAAGCCCATGACTAGGCCACCACAACTACCTTTTTTCTTCCCTCAAAAGATAACTTCCCACATGGTTGCAGTAACCATTTTCCTACTTTTTTAAATAGTTTACCTCTAACTACCTAACTGCCATGTGTTTCTGTCTCTACAAATAGAATTATTATCTTGTGTTTTGATTCTCTCGCTCAATATTATATTCCTTTGAGATTCTTTCAAGTTATTATTAGTAACTATAGTTATTAATTTTTATTAGTAATTTGGGAACTACAAAATAAATAACAGTAAGATTCTACACACAACTGACAGAATGGTTAACATTTTTAAAATGTGAAAATATCAAGACCTATAATATCAACTGTTAGCAAGGAGCTGATATACTGCTGGTGGAAATGTAAATACAAACAGATACTTTGGAAAACAATTTGCTACTATCTACTAAATTTTAAGATGCGCATACCCATGTCCTGTGACTCAGCACTTCCACTCCTGGATATAGATCCCCCAGGAAAGCATGAACAATTTATACCATGATTCATGTATAGGAATGATCATAGAAGCATTATTTACAGCATCTAAAAACTAGCAACACTCTAAATGAGTATCAAGAATAAAGGGACAAATTATTACATTTATACAATGAGTTATAATGTGTGAGAAATCTTTGTGTTTTAAAGATTTTTATGCACTTTTCTGTGCATGTGTTATATTTCTCATTCTAAATGGAAAGATTAAAAATAGCTTTATTTAACAAATTTAAATACAATGAGTACTCTGTACCTCCATGCTGGGTAAATGAAATATTAGGTTGTTTCAAAGTTTTTGCCCATTTTTCTATTGGATTATAGAATATTTTATTTGTAAAAATTCTTTATATATTCTGGATTACAGCCCTTGATTTATTATGTGTTATATCTCCTCCCATTCTATTGTTAGTTCACTCTCTTAACTTTAAATGGAAGGTCTTAATTTAAATGATCTAATCGAGCAATATTTTTCTTTATAGCATCTTGTATATTTTTTAGTAAATCATAAGATATTCTATCATCTAGAAGCATTATTGTTTTACCTATCATGTTTATATCTATAATCCTTTTGAAATTTATTTTTGTATATGGTGTGGAGAAAAGTCACATTTTATATTTTTCTTCAGTCGTTCCAACACTATTGAAAAGATCACCATATCACTGCTTTACAATGTCACCTTGATATAAAACAAGTGTCCATATATATGCATCTATTTCTAGGTTTCTGATTATTTTCCATTGGTCTTTTTGTCTAACTCTGAGACAATATCACATGGCCCTAATTATTGTAGTTATAATAATTCTTGATAGATGAGAGAACAAGTTCCTCCACCTTATTCTTAACTTTTCTTTTGTTTTAAATTTCCATGTGCATTTTAAATCACCTTGTTAGTTTCAACAAAATACATTGGGATATTGATTAGGATTATATTGAATTAATAGATCAGTTTGAAAGTCACTGACATTTTTACAACCTTAAGTCATGAGTCAATGAACCTGGTTTCTCTCTCTCTCTCTCTCTCTCTCTCCATTTATTTCTTATTGTATATTTTTATCAATACTATTTTAAAATTTTCTGCATAGCAGATTGTGCTTCTTTTGTTAGATTAATTCTTAGATATATATTGTTAAAGCTACAATGAATTGTATCTAATTTTTAAATGTAGTCTTCTAATGTTTGTTGCCAGTATACAGAAGTAAATTTAAGTTAGGAAGTTGACCTTGAATCCATGAGCCTTGCTAATCTTATTATTTTTAGTAATTTATCTATAATTCTTTCATAGTTTCTCTATATATAATTATACCATTCATGATTAATGACAGTTATATATTTTCCTCTCTAATCCTAATGTTTAAATCATTCTTTTGCCTTACTACATTGAATAGGTCTTTCAGTACAATATTCAGTCAAAGTGAGGATAATAGACACACTTATTCATTCTTGATCTCAAAATAATATTTTAAAATTCCATCAATAAACATATCTGTTTAGATTTGTTTGTAGATTCCTTTTATTAAGTAAATAATTTTCTTTAATATATGAAGTATTCTCTGTCTGTCTGTCTCTGTGTGCATATAATTTTCAAATTCTTTTACTTCGTCCAAGACAATACTATTTTTATTTTATTAATAGAATTTATCACACTGATTAATTTTCAAATGTTCAACCAATCTTGCATCTTAAACTCAAATTGTTCATGAGAAATATATATTTATATAATAGAATAAAATATATTATGATAATAGTATCTAATTATCATGGTATTATTATGTCATGATACGTAAAATCATAAATTCTATATATCTTTTTATGTATTGCTAGATTTAGTTTATTATTATATAATGCAATTTTTTTCTATTTTATTAGATTCAGTTCTTTATATATTTTAATGTTTTATTGAAGCATGACAAATATAAAGAAAATGCAAAAATCGTATATGTACAGCTCACCAAATAGGCAATTCCTTATAGCTAAATTTGCTAATAATGTGTTTCAGATTTTATTAGATCCATGAACATAGAGCAGTTTCTTGAACCATGGACCCATTAAGAGCTATATAACTTTCAGAAATCATCACATTTAGTAATCTGAAACTTAAAGCCAGACGTTGGGAGTAAGATCTTTGGCCTAAAGATTATTGATATCTAGCTAAGAGCTAGAAAACAGAATAGAGTGAGGTACTGGCAGAATCACTAGTAATTTTTAAAGTAGGAAAAAATTAAAAACTCTGAAGTTGGTCAGTCCTGGGCTTAACACAACCCTGCTATTATTTAGTAACTGTATCATCTTGGACATTTTATTTATCTTCTCTAAAACTCAGCTTCTTCATCTGTAAAACCAAGAGTTATTATATGAGGAAGGTCTGAAGAGACTAAAATCTGTCTGTAAAGCACAGTGCTTGGCTCAATAAATGTTATTTTTTCCTTTCTGTATCTGACCTCAACATGAACCAAAACAACAATAAAGAAAAAAAATGATTAAATAATTTAAATGGCCAGTTTTTGTTTGTTTTTTAGGTGTAAAGAATGAACTAAAAAGAAGAAAAGTGTGTCAAGTTACTTTTTAAAACTTTTTAAAAACTTTTATTAGTTTTAAGTATATAGTACATTGGTTAGACATTCATATAGTTTATAAAACAATCCCCCCAATTACTCTATCTTCTCTCTGGCTCTACACCTAGCTATTACATTACTGATGACTGCATTCCCTATGCTGTGCTCCCCATCCTTGTGACCATCTATCAACTACTAATTTGTACTTCTTTAACCTTTCACCCCATTCTCGCAGCCCCCCAACCACCCAATCCTCTCTGTCACCAAATTGTCTTCTATATTTCCGAGTCAGTTTTTGATTTGTTTGTTCTTTTAGTTCCTCATATTCTGCATATAAGTGAATCATATGGTATTTATCTTTCTCTGACTTTTGAGGGAAAGTCCAGATCATATCTTAGCTCGGATTGTGGGTCCTCCCTCTGCATTTAGGGATGAAGCCAGCACCAGTGTTTAAACTAGAAATTGTGGGACAAGAGACACCACCTAAAAGGGTGTGAGACCTACTACCTGAGTTTCCACAGCAGGAGCAGATGAATTGTTACTTTTCCTTGGGTATAAAGAAAGACAGTAAGTACAATTCTGCTCAATTATTGACACAAAAGAATCAAAGAGAAAGGAAGGGAGACAGAAACTGTGCTAGTAGCTGGAAAATAGTCCCTGAGGTGAACTCTGTTATTTCACTTTATTTTGGTGGTTTGACACTGGCTCCATATCTGTGCAGACACTTTGAATTATCTCATGGTTATTGAGCCCTTCCTAGAGGATGAACTGTTCCTTTCTTACATAAATTTAAATGTAGCCCAGAATTTCTAGACATTTTGAGATATTTCTATTAAGAATTTTGTATTTGTTACTAACTTTCAAGTATCAGAGTTTCTGTTAAAATCATCTTAAATAAATTTGATATCCTTTATGATCAAAGAGTATGTGATACTCTTATTAACTTGCTTCAGCCTGTATTTCAAAGTGGCATAATCACATTGGTCCTTATTCCAATACAGCTTATGACAATTGAACTAGAATCTAGGGTTAAATAAGGCAAACCAGAACTTGTAAGAAAATGAAATGTGGTTACATAGCTTTTTAACATGTTTTTTTCAGTGTTTTTGTTTTATTGTCCTTAAAAGATGAAGAGTCCTTGAATCACTTTCTCCCTTATCTCCTTCTCCAAATAAGGCACTACAGGCTAATAGTGTCAACATAATTCTCAAAGTGTTAGTTTAGGCTTTTCTTAATTTCTTTTGATTTTCTTTGGTTTTTGGAGGATGCAAACCACATCTAGTATTTTAGTCTCCCTAGGGCAGAAATTCGAGGCCCACTCCAGCCACCTTATTTAAAACTTTACCTCTCCTCAAAACTTTCTCATTTCACTTTCTCAGTTGCCATTTATCACTATTTAATATACACATATTTTATATAATTTACTTGTCTCTTGTTTATCTCCCTTACCAGAGCATAAACTCCATGGAGGACAAGATTTGATTATATGTATCTCCAGTGCCTAGAACATTGCTTGGCACATTGCATGCACTCAATAACTTTTTGTCAAAATAATAATCTCAACTTATAACAAAATTCATTGACTTCTAAATTGTTCAGGCTAGTTTGGGGTAAGGGGTTAGGCTGAAGGATGAAGAAAAGGAATATTTAAACAGTCTATAATGAATTATACTAATTCAATGAATACTTAACACAACATGTCTTTTAATCAATGATACTCTCATATTAAAAGAACTTGTTCTGGATAAGTGAAGTTCCATCTGTAATACCTATGCCTTCACAAACTCTTACTGAGTCTCTTGTTTGGCACTCAGGCATGAAACTGATTAAATCACTTAAAAGAATGGTATGTAAATGCCAATTTTGAGGTGCCATCAAGGGCGACTAAATCAGAAACTCTGAGCGTGGCACCCAGAGATATTAACTTTAACAAGCTCTCTAAGCATTCTAATATATGGTCAAGTTTGAGAACCATTGGGCTAAGTCTTAAAAACAAACAAAATACCATAATGTTTTAACTTAAAATCATTCTTTTTCAGTCCTTAGATAAGATGAAAAAAATGCAGCAATTTAAAATCTCTCTGTGTGTGTGTGTGTGTGTGTGTGTGTGTGTGTGTGTGTGTGTGTAAAATGTGTGTATATGGTATGTGTATATGTGTATGTATATTATATATGCACATATTCACACAAGCATTTACAAGCCAAATGTATGTTCTTCAATGTTTTGATTAAAGGCAACGATATCTGTCCCAGATTGTCATTTGTGTAAGCTACATGTCTTGAATTCAACTTAGAGAAGATGACAAGTCATTCTCAGTCCTGTCGCTTCTAGAGGATGCCTCTGTCACTGGGCTGATGGAAAGTATAATACATAGGGTTCAACAATCATGAACCTTGTTTCCTAGCAAAGAAGTGACATGACAGTAAGCCAATTCACTTTGTAAGCCATCATAACCCAATCTCCTCGTGGGAATTCTGTACCTTAGAGAGAACATGGAAAGAGTGTTTTGGAGTAGAATAAGGGTAGTAGAAGGTCAAGGGAAAATAGGTCTGAAAGCAGATCATGCTTCTTAATCCAAGCTACCTACTTCTGACTTGTGGAGACCTAGTTTATGATATATAGGGAGATAAGAGAAATGAGGGGAATTAACATTTGTTAAATGCCTACTATGCACTGGGTATTTACATGCATTGTCTCATTTAATCTTCATAATTACTCACCATTTGAAATTATATCTCTATTTTAAAGAATAAAACTAAGATTCAGAGAGGCCATGTTATTTGTCTAGTAAATGGGGTCAAAAAGTTAGGGACAGATTTAACTGGCATCAAATACTCTTTCATGCATATAATGCTTCCTAGGACCTAGAAGAATGAAAAAAATATCAGATTCACTTCCATCTTATCAGTGGATATTGTCTAGTCACACTGGTTTTCTTTCTATTTGTGGAATAGTTCAAGCTCTTTAAGGTCTTTGCATTTATTATTCCTTCTGCTCCCAGATTTTTGTGAGGCTGGCTTTTATGCCATTTCTGTCTCTGCTCTTCGATATCCATCCAGAGAGTTTCCTGACCACCTACAGCAAAGCAATTTCCTCAGGCATACTCATGATATCACCCTGCTGCATTGTTCTTTTGGAACTTATTAACTGAAATGTCTGCTCATTGCTTATGCTTTTGATGACTCCTGTATTGTCCCTGTTTTCTCATTAGAATGGATGTTCCTTGAGAGCAGGGAATCTCTGTCTCACCCATTGTTGTATGCCTGATCCTTAGAGCAATCCATGGCACATAGTAAGCACTCAGTATATATTACATATTTTGATAAAATGGAATGAATGAATCCTGTTAACAACAGAAAAAAAAAACACTTAATTTTTAAGAGCTTTTTATCATTTTGAAATTCAATGACTGATATGACAAAAGATTACCAGTCAAATTCTACATGGGTGGTGCCATGCTAGGGGCAAGAATAATTTAAGAAAGACCATAATATAACGTTGTACTTAATAACATAAAAATCTCAAAGTATATGAGCAAAAAGTACAGTGAACAGAAAGGAAGAGAAGAAACCACTCATGGGGGGTTTCATCAGGGAATAATTAATTCATTCATTAACCAACAATTTCTGAATACTTCAGTGTTAGACACTATAAGGCAATGGTTCTCAAACTTGGAAATACCTGAGTGGCTTAGTGGCTTATAACTGAGGTTCACCCCATAGTTTCTTATTTAATTATTCTGTGGAATGACCTGATTTGGGGGATATTGAAAGACACTTTCACTTTACTATGCAGCCATGTTTGAGAACTGCTTCTCTGGAGATAGAGCACCAGCCTTTGTGGATGTCAGAATCCAATGAAAGTGACAGATACAGCAATTATGGTAGAAGGCAAGGAGTGAGTCTAATAATAATAGTGACTAAGGATGCTATGGGACCATGGAGTAGATGTTGCTTAACCAAGCTGCACATTACCTTCCAGAGCCTAAACAGAACTATATAGAACAAAGAAGCAATGAGGGAGAAAGGATATTTAAGGAAGAAACAGAGGAAACATCAAATGGAAAGAAACAAAGGTAAACTAGAGAATACTGGTTTGGCATCCTTGGAGCATGAAAAAGCAAAAGGTGAGGGGAAGGAAAAAAGCTAGGTCTGGACAGGTATCTTTGAAGAACATGATACATACACTGTATCTTAAAAGATCATGGAACATGAATAGACTTAGAGAAAAGAGATTAGACTTAGGAACAAATAAAGTTATATAGAGTTTAAGAGTTATCTATTTTAACCAGGTAATTTTACAGGTGAGAAAACTAAGGTGCAGAAGAGTTACTCAACTTGCCCCAAACCAACAACCAAATCTTGTCAGGGGCAGAGCCCAGACTGTGATATAGGCCTAGTACTTCCAGCCAAGTTTCAACCACTGCAAGTGCCCTCAGGAGAAATGATATTAATAAAAGCAAAATGAGCATTGTATGTTTGAAAGAGTCAAAATGCAGGTTTGGCATGAAAGAAGACACCAACTAGATGGAGATAAATATGCTATTTATCTTGTTATATAGCCATAGAGATGTCTGGGCCATGCAATCCCTCATACTTTAGTCTTGTTTTCAAAGAGGTTCTTCTTTTTAAGATATGTGTATGTGGAGATCTGTGTGTTGAATCTATTCACTGGGTCTTTGGTGTGGTATAAGAGGGTAGATTTTGGAGTTAAAAGACAAAAGAATTAATCATAGTGTCATAATGTATTTGAGTTATCCAGGCCATCCAGTGTGTTTCTAGCCTTGGATACTGGCAGCACTTCTTTATCTTGAAATGATGGAAGCTTTTGGTATTAGCGATAGACACATACACACACACACACACACACACACACACACACACACACACACACAGAGTCATGTACACACATTGATGGTCTTTGTTTGAGTTAAAACAATTAAAGCCATTTACAAGTCTCCTGTGATAGTCTTAACTCGGTCTGCATAAGGCATAGACAAACCGTTTAAAGCAGGGGTCCCCAACTCCTGGGCTGTGGACTGGTACTGGTCCGTGGCCTGTTAGGAACTGCTCCGCACAGCAGGAGGTGAGCAGTAGGCAAGCAAGCAAAACTTCATCTGTATTTGCAGCCGCTCCCCAGAGCTAGTATCACTGTCTCAGCTCCACCTCATATCATCAGGCATTAGATTCTCATAGGAGCTCCAGTTCCTGGTACCAAAAAGGTTGGGGACTGCTGATAAAGTATGTTTCGTCAATATAAACCAAGATGAAAAAGCACAACACTTCCTCTCCAGCTGTTCTTCTAGCACTTGTTTTTACATTTCCCTTCCTTGCTTTCCATACTTATTTTTATCTCTGAAATATTCAGAGCCTTTCTCCTTTCTCTGTATTTTGGTTCCATTGAAGTCTGCACAGTCAATACAATCACTGCTTATGTCTGGCATCCAGGACTTTTATTATCATTGAGGAAAGATGCTAAACTGAAAGCACATGCTTTTGTGGTCAAGTGCTAAATTAGGTTTTAAAAGAGTCTACAGTTGGGAAAATGTTGTAGTGTTTTGAGTCAAGAGACACACCAGAAGAAATGAGCTAAGGACTTCATTGCTCCGAGCCTGCCCTGAATTAGCCAACGCACCCAACTTCTATAACCCACATCCAGACCTGATTTTACTACGGTGACCCTTGTTGATCTTTTCCTTACAGGAACATCAGCCGAGTTTTATAGTATGTACCAAACAGATTAGCACTTCACTCTAATTAAATGAGGGTAAATAAAATCACTTTTGTAGAAAAGCCTGCTGTGAACTGTATGAGACAGATGAATAGTACTGTTACCTCCATTAATTAGATTAATTGGCTTTTGTATGTTCATTGTTCCTCCTCAACTCTTTTATAAGCTTTCTACTGGAGATTCCATATCAGCTAATACATGATTGGAAGAGAGGACATGCTAAATAGCTGTGGACTTATTAAAGGTGAAATTATTTGTTGGGCATGATTAGTGGCTTGCTATACACAGTGATCTCATTTCTTCCTGCTGCCATTTTCTCCTTGAAAATTCTCACTTATTTCTTTAAAGGGAACAATGCCGGAACTCTATCCAGCTATATTTAGACAGCCAGAAATGAAATAACTGCAATATGATTGATAACCTTAAGTCCAGGAAAATGATATTACTAATTAAATTGTGAAACAGTAGGCAGGCTGTCAAGCACAGATATATTTAAAGTCGTAACAACTCTTGCTTATTTTTAAAAAGTGTTTGCATATTGAATGATTCTGGTAAAATTGTTTCTATTTGTCAGACCACGTATAAAGTGTTCATCTCCATGGTTTCTGCAAGCATAGCAGGCAATTTCAAAGAAATCCAGGCCCCAGAAAGCAATTTCTCTTTCGTCTCACATGCTCCTTTTCTCTGTAGTCTTTCATTCAATTTTGGAATTAGCAAATTCAATACTTTACAACTTCTAGAAGCTAAAGGATATGGTAAGATAAAGTAGCAGGAAAAGAAACAATGACGTATAATTTATACGTAATTTGACGTATAATAAATGCCTATTTTGTGCCAGGTTTATGGCACAA
Source organism: Pteropus vampyrus (assembly GCF_000151845.1). Classification (NCBI taxonomy): domain Eukaryota; kingdom Metazoa; phylum Chordata; class Mammalia; order Chiroptera; family Pteropodidae; genus Pteropus; species Pteropus vampyrus. Next base: position 3,649,646 of record NW_011888868.1, on the reverse strand, counting down.
AATGGGTTTCTAACTTTACCAGTCCCATTTTACAGCTGGGAAAACAAAACACAGATATGTGAGGGCGGGGGGCGGAGAATCTTACATTACGTGGCCCAGCTAACAAGGGAAGATCATGTGAATAGAGGGCTCTCTGACCCCAATGTCCATGCTTCCTCTATGAGGCCAATTTTACTTACCCAGAGGTATCCCTCTCCTCTCCATGCTGCCTACCTTTACATATATTAATAATTTATGTGTGATGCTAAGAAAGACTAAGGAAAAATTCTCTCACATTAAGGAGAAGAAGAAGGTGAGAGTCTTCTCCAGAGGTGGTCAAATTCATGAGTTAAATACTTGAAGGGATGCATCTCTGAAGCCAATGAAGAGTGAAGAGAACCCCATAGGCTTTAGGGTCCAACAGATCTCTGTCCCATTGGCGAGTCAGACAGAGAAGTGCATGGCAATGAACAGATTATTCTTCACTCTAGGTATCCTCACACCTTTCTCTAAAATTGGATAATGATATTCGCTTTAATAGTATTGAAGAAGATTTGATGGGGATAATGCTAAGACATCTATAAGAAGACAAAGGGAAGGGAATGGTGAGAGTAGGACTTCCTAACATTTCTAAAATTATATTCGTGTGAGTGTTTGCTTATTCTCTGTTTAAAGATGGCCTTAAATATTGCATAGTGTACACATTTTGGCAAACATAATAAGCACATCCTGCTGCAGTACAAGGCATTGGATTGAGCATAATAAAATTGTGGTTTAAGATGAAAGGCCTGAAAATCATGTCAAATAGGATAAGGAAACCTTAATTGAAACTCCAAAATAATTGCTTTAAAATCTCTTTATCTGGATTTGTTATTTTCTTATCTGATCATGGAGGGATGGACGGATGCCCCCAGCTGACCTATCTTACATTCTAACAAGCTTTTTTTTTTCGTTGTCTCAAATGAATAAACTGATATATTTCCTAATCCTGAGACTACTACACAATCATAGTAAATTACATGTACAGGAGTAGAGAAAAATCTTTTGACGTTAAAATCTAGTCTGGGACCTAATCTTCATTTCTTATGGATTGTCAGCTTGCCAAATTCAAGGCTACAATCAACCGTTGTAATTAGACTTTGGAACATTTTTCTCTTTTTCCGTGATGAAGATTTGCCACTAAAGTTATAAATTGCAAGTGTATTTCAGGGTTGCATCTTATCTTTCATTTTCTCTTAATCTCTAAAAAAATTTCCTTTGTTTTCAGTGTTGAATTTGGGTTGCTCTGAAGTGAGTGAACAATAGAGGGAACAAGAAGAAATTACAGACTTTTCTGTCTTTAGGCAGCCAGTGTCATTCCCAAGCTTGAAACTGCTTTGTTCTGAGCCTCAGCTCCTACAGTTCTACTGTTCTGTCTTTCACTCAGCTACCCGTCCCTTCTTTTCATCCAAGCTCAATCTTTCCTATGAAATGTCTGCCCTTTGGGCTATCCATAGATTAACCATATAACTTTTGATACTGAAAAGAATATAATTAATATTCATGCTTGAAAATGATGAATAAACTGAGACCCATCTGGGTTATCCAAGACATTTGGTCACCTCTCATATGGAAACCTACACTCCAGTATCCTCTAAACTTCTCCAACACTAATTGTGAGCCCTAGAACCTTTTTTTGATATGGATTCTTTTATTTGTGTATTGTTCTGTTTTCACCATATTTTGAATATATGCTTTATCTCACCAACTAGGTTTCTAACTTCAATACAGAGATTATCTTCCTTTAGTGCCTATGCAATGTGCTATGCAATGGCCAAAGTAGATACTCAAACAATGAATGAAAACAGGACATCAATTAAAACTATTTGGATAGTTTTCTTTTTATAAATGAAAAAGAAGAAAAGTGATATTATTTATAATAGTAGCAATCCCCAGGATTATAACATTTCAAAGAATATTTCTATAAACATTAGTAAGTAGCAGCAGCTTCTTTTAAAGTTTGATTTCTTTTAAAAAACTCAATAAAGTAGAGTACTACAGTGAACTTGCTTTCCACTAATATGAGTGGCTGTGTTTTCATGAAAGAAGCATTGGCCTAATAACATTGTCTGTCTTGGGTTATAGTTCTGATCCTGATAGGAGAGCTGTTTAATCTTAAATGCATTATTTCAAGTTGATGGGGACCTAGTTCTCTGATCTGTATATTGGATTAATAGGGCAAATTCTTTTGCTCTAACTCAGTCATACTCTGATAATACATTTGATACCACAGCTCCATTAAGATGACATTCTATATGAGGTATTTTATTGTTCATCATACATAGGGGTGCCATGAAGTTATTCCCAGATAAAATTAAGTTCTCTTAATAGCTTTGTATCAAAAGTATTACTAACTCCACTTGCAGATGGAGAAATGGAGGTGAAGAAGAGTTAAACGAGTTGACCAAGTTAGTAACTGCAGAGTTGGTATTCAAATTCAGGTTCATCTGACCCTGTAATCAGAAATTGAATTGTGTCATTGCTTCAGTAAATCCAATGTGTTCCTGATGGGTAAGAGACTGGGAGGTGACAGACTGGGAACTGATCTTAGGATTCATTTCACTTTGGTTGTTCCATGCAGATTCAATCCAAATGTGTTTTGGTAGTGAAACTGCAAGACATTGGTTTTATTTCTCCACTGAGGAAAGTGGGCCGTTTCTTTACAGGAATTAAATGAAAGAGTTTTACAGATAAAAAGTCTCACAGTTATAATCATTCCTTTGTTTACATAAGTTTCTTTACAACACACAGTTTAGAAATAAATAAATTCCTTTCCTTTTAAGTCCCAATTTTTAGACTGGCAAGGACAAGGACAATGTTTCATTTTAGCTTTCTGTCTTGACACTGCACATCACACATAAGCATGCCAGGGTTGTGTGCAAAGAAAGGATGAAAACCAAGTATTTTGTCCTCCCCAGGTAACACCATCAAAGAGGGATAAGATGAAGCATACTAATAAATATCTACTTAGTCTATTGAATGTGTTCACATTCTGTTGGGAGAAAAGAGATGTCCTGCTCTTTCCTGGCAGGATAAAAGAGAATGTTTAAATGTGCTGCACAGGCAGAGCCATTATGTTTAAAAGAAGCCCATTTTCAGATCACACCTGAGCAGGAAAGATGTCTGAACACAAAAGGAGCATTCAAACCTCTCTCGTGGTTATACACAGAGGAGATGCTGCCACAGAGCTAGGATCTCAGAGAACACAAAAATAGGAAGGTGGAGTTAGAAGACACAGAGCAACAGCAGCACTTCTCAGAGTAGACAAGGACTATCAGTGATCAACAATCAGGACCTGAAGAGGAAAATGTCCTAACTTGGAAGAGGCCACAGACTGAACCTCAAATGTACCCTTGATCAGACTGCATAACGGTTATCTTGTTCCTTAGTGGAAAGGATTGATAGTTTGAGCAAAACTTTGCTTCTCCTCCACATTTTCTGACTCTAAGCTTCCACGACACTGCAGGCAGTGCTTACTGTAGTGAGTGGACTTGGTCATTCTCAACAAATTCATCTGTTGACTTCATGAAACTTATAGCTTGCCTTGTTGTCACTAGATATTTGAGTGTGCTAAACTATGCTCAACTCTTAGAGTTAATTATTTCTATGAAATATAGTCTTACTGTGACTTGCATTTATCTGGTCAAATTACATAATGTACTTCTTAATGGATCATCTGACTTTACCATTAGAACAATTCTATGAGGCCAAATGGAATCAACTTTAGTAAACTGATTTTATAGATCAGTAGTTTGGTTAATTATTATTATTCCGTGGACTACCCACACATTCAAGCTCTAAGAACATTAAATAATTGTGATAAAATAATAATAATACTAATATAACAACAGTACCAATAAGTAATATTAAATGAGAACTTATTATGTATTGGATACTCAGTTAATAATTATCTCAATTTTTCACCTATAAAATAGAAATATAATTATTGTCCCATCAACTTCATGGGATTGTTGAAGGGTTAAATGTAGTAACACATGGCAGAGTACTTTAAAATGTTAAATACTATTTAGTAGTAATTGTTCATTTATCATCTTATCAACTGCATAAATAAATTTCTCTCTACAGCTCACTGAACCCCTCACATCTGGCACCCTTGTCTGTTCTACTTTTTTCAGGCACCTCTACTTACATTTCTCTCTTTAATTCCTTAGCTATAATACCAATAACAGCAATAATAAGAAGAATAATAATAGTGTACATCTTCCATTGTAAAAGCCTCTCTGGTTTACAAAGCATTTTATGTTTGATATGCAAATACCCTGTGAAGAGGATAAATCAGACATCATAATTAACATTTTTCAGAAGAGGTAGTTAAGATTTAGGAAAACTGACTTTTCTAACTCATCCTAATAGCGAAATTAAATATACATATAGAGTTTTGTTATTTCCCTCATAGTTGCCTCTGCTTCAAGTGAGTGTCCCTCTCCCTTTCAAGCCCAGTTGTCTTGTACCTAAAAAGTACCTGAAAGAATGTACCTTCCTCAAAGCTTCTTACATGACAGTCTGCAGTGCTACTTGTTGCTGCAGGTGATCTGAGTCCTGTACAGTCTCAACGAGGTTTCCTTCAAAGATTATTTTTAGTTCCATTCCTTATAGAGGACCTGGTCACATGATGAGGGTCGAGTGTTTGTACTATTCTATATGAAATGCTCTTCTGCTTATCTCACTGGAGTATTGGAAGAGTCGTCTCAAAAGTCTTCTCTCTTGTGAAGCTCAGATGTCTCCTCTTTTGTAAAGCCAATACCCCTTCATCAAGCACTACTCTCCGCGTGTCCCTTCTGTACCCAGCACTGACTTTAAAAGACACACAGGCAATGCTCTCTTTCTCCCATAGAGTCACAGTTCTGTCCCCACTGGGCAGTGTGGGATCTTTGAGAGCCAGAATCATACCTGAGTCATGTCTGTGTATCCATATCCTAGCACAGTGGATGGCAAACCTACAGTAAATGTTTGAATGATTAAGTAGATAAACAGAAAAATAAAAACAAACACACAAATAAATAGATCTCGTTGCCTCTGTTAAAGGCAGAGTGTCTATCGTTGCTATAAAGCAGCTGTGCTCTGATGTAAGTTAAAGTGGCTGAAGCAGCTGCTGCTTTTTTTAAGGTCCCTTAATTGCTGTTCTTTCTTGCAACATTACGGGTGTAATGTGCTGGTTCTTTATATGTGTCACCTGAACACATTTTCAAATGCATGCAGAGCCTGATCTGGTGTCACTCATTTGTAAAGTCCAATGTTGAAGTGTTGTGAAAGTCTCACCTCTGTGAATCAATGAGTTACTTTGGGATTCATTCCGTGGGACCATTAGTTACCTAATCTCATCTTCATTTTCTTCCTGGAGTAAAAGGAAAAACTCTACAAGGACAATGTGACTGTCTCCATTAAAAGGAACGAGGGGTGAGACAATTAGAACTACTCCCCAGACTAATTAGCCCATGGAAAATTAATGAACTTGAGTTCCAGACAGAAACTATGTGGTCTAATAATGAAAATTAGTTTAGGAACAATATTATACTGGGTTCGCTTATATGCCTGTCTCTTCTTCAGAAAACTTGCTCTTAGTAAAATACCCCCAGCAAGGGATCTGGCACAAAACTATTTCGATCTTGCAAAATCCATTTTCTACTTCTAGTCAATAAAACACACTATCTAATAAAATTCAATTGTGCACGGTCCTGGAGCTCAGAAATCATGTGAATAACTGAATAAAAGGCACAGACATACAAAGAATTGGCTGTAGTCGATACCTGTATTTATCAGAATTCTTTTCCAGTCTTAGCAGCCACTATTTTTTGATTCTCCTGACTTGACCCCATGCTGGAACCCCATCTCCCCAGAAGAAACGTTTTACTGTAGAAAAATCACTGAGCTGATAATGAGATAAACTAAGCTTCAAATTGTGATTATGCTCCTTCCTGGTTTTGTTACCTGAGATTTTATGGCAGCATTTCAGTTTCCTCATTTATATAATTGAAATAAAAATATCTACTATAGAGATTTTTGGGAGAATTAAATTAAATTGAAAGGAACAGGACTAACACACCTCCACATTAACTCCTATTCCTCTTTCTAAGGACCAGTGAGACCCTCAATAGAAAGGCAATAGGACAAGGAATAAGAGACCCTACAAAAATCGAAAACTGTACATTCTTTCTTTGCATAAGTTAATAAATGGCCAGGTGTTTTACCTCTTATGAAGCCTGATAATTACACTGTTTCTGAGAATTCTATCTGCTGGAGAGCAGGGCAGTTCCCCAGCCAGCTCTAGTAGAGATCAGAGTGTGTAAGCAGAAAGCAACATGAGTTTTGGCAGCTAACAACTGAGCCTCCCACCAAGGCTCTCCACAAGGAAGTGGAGAAGTCCTGGGCAATCCTATACCTGTTTGGGCCTCCCACCTATACAAGGAGTATGTAAGCTTGATTGCCTCATTTTTCCTGTTTCTATTGCACATGTCTGTACTGGATTAGTAAAACAGATGTGAAAAAAAGGAATGCACAACTTAAGTGGTCATAAGAAGAAGTTAACATTTATCAAGGGACTGTCTGTTTCTCTTTGCAACTGCAAATACTATTTCCACTTGTGGAGACTTTAAGTGTGTCTCATCATCTAGCTATTTCCACTCTTATTCCTTTCTCTACACCTTCTATACACCAACATTTAAATCTAGATCTATGTCTCTACCCATATCTGTATCCATATTACCATCTTTTTCTCTGCCAAAAATTAGGTGTGGAGACCTAGGTTTCGTTTGTTCATTTTTTAAT